>NC_073302.1:287850746-287995746 GCF_027595985.1 Sorex araneus
ATTAGCGAGCAGTACAGAGTAATAATAGTAACATATGCTAATGGCCCACACCTTTTAATTAATGGAGTTGTTTATCGGGCGCCACACAGCCAGGCGGGAGCCGCTCTTATTATTTTTGGAGGCGTGCAATCTTGCACATTTAAAGTTGTTACATATGGAATGAATCCAGTGATCTCCAGCAATTCAAGGAGCCTTTCAAAGTGTGAGGATTTATTTTAATTGCAGATGGTAATAAGATGTGTAGTTTTGCCCCCTCCTTGTTCACCTGGTGTTGTAGGTGGCTTGCTGGGTTTCTCTGTCCCTGTTGAAAGTGAGACTCACTGTGTACTTCTTTTTTTTTTTTTTCGGTCATTCTCAGTGAGGGGACAAGCGATAAAGTACAGTGATGGTGTAGGAATCAAACTCATCTTTCAGATGCCTAATTCTTTAAAGAAGAGAATGAAGATATATGGGTTTTCCTTTTTTTGTGGGGTGGGGACAATTTCCGGAGGATCTCAGGAATCACTGGTGAACTTGGTCAACCATGTAGGGTGCTGCAGGTCGGGGGTGGGGCTGCATGCAAGGCCAGTGCCCTCCCCGCTGTACTTGGCTCCATCCCTGGATTTCCTCCTATTGCAACGTACTGGAGTGAATGTCTGTTGGGCTTCATTGCACTCAGGTGACCAATCCAATGTAAAATGTTCATTTCAAATTTTTGGGTGCATTTCAGAGAATCTCTCTGTCTCTCTCTGAGGAGACCACGCCTTCAGGAGGAACCTCTCCAGCATTGGGAGTACGATTCTCTTAGGTGGTATGAAGAGTGAATGAATGAGACTGTCACTCTTGGGTGGTATGAAGAATGAATGATTTGGTATAGAACCAAGGAGTATCCATGGCTCAGAGCAGGTATTTTTATTTAAGGAATTAGAACACAAACTCCTAAAGTGTGTGTGTGTGTGTGTGTGTGTGTGTATGTGTTGCTTAGGGAATACTCCTGTACACAGAGTCACTTCTGGTGGTGGTCAGGAGACCTTATGTGGTGCTGGGGATCAAATCAGGCTTGGTTGCAGGACAAGAACCTAGCCTCCTGTCCCATCCCTCCAGCTAGAATCCAAACGTCTTTTTTTTTTAAGGAGGGAAGGAAAGGAGGAAAGATGGAAGGAAGGAGGGAGGGAGGAAGGAGAAAGAAGGGGAAAAAGGAAGGAAGGATGGACAAGATGATTTTGTTTTTTTTTTAATTTTTCTTTTGGGGTCACACCCAGCAATGCTTAGGGGTTATTCCTGGATCTACACTCAGAAATTACTCCTGGTGGTGCTCGGGGGACCATATGGGATGCTGGAGATTGAACCCAGGTCAAGTGTGTGCAAGGCAAACGCCCTGCCCACTGTACTATTGCTCTTGCTCCCAGAATCCAAGAGTCTTAAGGTTGGGAAGTACCTTAAGTAGCTCCATGATGTATGATTTGTGGATGAGCAAGCCAGCGGACAGTGAGGTGATGTTTCCTGCTCAAGGTCAACTGTGAAAACTGGCACAGATGTTTGAAGTGCATCCAGGGATGTCATCCCTCAGACCTCTTATTCTGGGAGTCTGGTGGCTTCCGTTTCTGTGATGGTCCACATATAAGTGAGGCCAACCAGTGACTGTTCCTCACTTCCTGATGACTTATTTGGCCCTCACGTTCCATCCCATGCCTTCTCCAAAGGCACATTCATCTTTTTTCATAGCTGACTGCTTATTGGTTGAGTTGGGCAGATCCTGTTAGTTTGGTTTCATTTCCCCCAACCTCTCCTTAGAAGATCCTGTTTTAAAGTGGAAACATGAGGCCAAAAGTTGGGCTATGGAAGGAGGTATCTGCAGCAGAGTGTCCTTTTGGAGGCTGAAAGATGTTTGAAGAGAATAAACACTCAGAGAGAAGAGCAAACCATCCACTCAGGAAGTCACCAGACTCCCAGAATAAGAGGGTCTGAGGGATGACATCCCTGGATGCACTTCAAATATCCGTCCCAGTCTTCACAGTTGACCTTGAGCAGGAAACATCACCTCACTGTCCGCTGGCTTGCTCATCCACAAATCATACATCATGGAGCTACTTAAGGTACTTCCCAACCTTAAGACTCTTGAATTCTGGGAGCCTTGAATTCTGGGAGCGAGAGCAATAGTACAGTGGGCAGGGCATTTGCATACCGTGGGGATCGTATGGGATGCACAGTCTCCTCAGCTCTTTTGTGCACAGGCTGACCCAGGGCAAGGCAAGCAGGAGAGCAGCATCCCTGCGTCGGCCTCGGAGGAGAGGAGCAGGGGTGGGCGCATCTCAGAGAATTTCTCCCTGAGGAGACCAAGCCCTCAAGAGGAACCGGTCCGGTGCTGGGAAGCTATCATGAGCCTCTTGTACATACTGGGCTTTCTGCTGCCACTCAGTGACTGTCTGACATCATTGCGATGAGACGATGACATCATTGAGATGAGATATAGTAACTGTATCTCATCACCTGCTGCCTCCTTATCAACGCTGAAGTATCTCCATGTGGGCAACCACTGGAGTTGCCGGCCTGCTCCGCCACAGGCGGGTACTGGAGTGTAACTCTCCAGAGACAGAGTGGATAGAAATAAGCCACTCACATCCAAAACATGCATGCTTAGCCATGGCCATGGATCCATACACCCATGAAACCACAATCACATAAAACACAAGCGTTTCCACAAAATGTCAAAACCATGAAACCGTAAAACACAGCATTTCCACAAAATGTGAAAACCACAAAATACAAACACTTCCATCACTTTCAAAGTTTCCCCGGGTCCCTTTACATTGTATTCCCCTGCCTCCTAACTCCCCCAAATCTTTCTCCCCACCCAGGGAAACTTCCCTTTATTTTCTGTCATTCTAAATTGGTTTTCACTTTCTGGAAATGTGCTTAATTGGACACAGCATCTACGCTTTTGTGTCTGGTTAATTGCACTCATAGAAATGACTTTGACACATATTGGAATTGTTCAGGCAACCGGAGGTGGCTCCTCCCCACTGATAATCAATATTTCATCACACGCATTTTATCTATCCACCTGCCAATGGACATTACGGCTGTTTCTGATGGGGGTGTGTTACAAGTTTAGTTGCTGGGGAAAGTCAGGACACATCTGTGTGTGCACATAGGTTGTCCTTTCTCCAGGGCAAACACTGAGGGACTCTAGGAGTGCTGTGACGGGGTCACCTGTTAGGTGCCTGTTTACCTTTTAAAGAAAAGACCAGTCTCCTTATTATGGGTGCTTAACCATGCCGGAACATTCCGGGTCTCCATCCTGCCGTGGCTTGGCAAAGTTCAGCTTCCAGCCCACCATTGGGAATTAGACATTTCACAGTGGGTCACTCTTACCCTGTCCTGATGTCCCCGTGAAAGGAAGCCCACAGAGCTGCCAGCCCCCTCTGCACAACTTCCTGAGTGGGTCAGTGGTTCTTCTTGGTGTTTGTATGTTTCTTCTGCTCCAGAACCTTTTTTTTTTGGTCTGGGGGCCACACCCAGTGATGCTCAGGGCTTACTCCTGGTTCTGTGCTCAGGATCGCTCCTGATGGGGCTCAAGGACCATATGTGGTGCTGGGGATTGAACCCAGATTGGCCGCATGCAAGGCAAGTACCTTAACCACTGGACTCCAACCCCAGAAACATTTTTAGACCAACATCAAAGGACTTAGCTTCTGCCTCATCATGATCTTAAGTGACCTTCCAGAACCCCCTGCTGTCACCTCACCAGGAAACAAGCCCACATCCATCAACTCCTTGGACTAATCATTTATTAAGGTGACCTCAAACTTGGAGGCTCAAAACAGTGGAAATTGATCTTATCATAGTTTTAGCCCCCCAGAGTCCCAAATGAAGTCGTTGTCTGGTTTTCTCTAGAGGCTTGGGGGGGGATGTTGGTTGGGAGGGGGCGGGATGAGGGCTGGGGGATTGTATGTCAAGTCTATGCGGTGCTTTCTCTACCTTCCGGGGGATGCCACTAACCTTGGTGTCTAGTGTGTGCTCACGTTCCCCCACCTCCTTTTCCACATGGATGTCTCTGTGGGTCTGTCTTTATTCTTTTCTGTTTCAATTTTTTTTTATTGTAACATAAGCTAGGAAATTTACCTAGGCTTGTATTTCCCTGAGTTGCTAGAAGATCTCAATGACAATAGAACTCATTATGAAAAGATATTGGAAAATACAAGAGCTGATGAAAAAGAGGAATCCAGGTGGTGGGTGTGAAGGGGTCAGAGTGAGCGACTGGAAGCACCTGGGCTGCACAGACGTTGCTTCCCGGGGGCGCCGTGGGAGAACCTTCTAGCACCCTCCTCTACTTCCTAACTCAGGAGTCCCAGAAACTACCAATTCGGAACTGAAATAATAAAAAAAGGAGTAATATTTATCAGCAAAAGACAGACAAGATAAATCTGGTACTGGAGTCACTTCTTACTTGTTTAAATAAAAAAGTCTCGGAACAGTCAAGAGAGGATGGAGAGGGAGGGTCTGTCTTTGACCCCATCCGCCTGGCTGATAGGGACACTTATTCTAGGCAATCCAGGATAGCCTCATCTCCAGATCCTGAATGACATCAACAAGGCCCTTTACCTGGTGGTCCAGCCTCCCTTGCTGGTTAGAAGCAACTAGGTAGGCAGCATGTTGACTGGTTCTCACAGAAACCCTGGGGCTCAGATTCTTTTCTCGGCTACTTTTCTCAGGTACTTGAAGAGATATCAGTTCCAATGCCAGCTACAGGCAGAACCAGTCATCAAATCCAGCGTTTCCTACGTTCCATAGGGTGTTTCTCTGTCAAGAGATTTAAATTGTGTGTTGAAAGGGGGTTGGGGTTCCTAAGGGGTACTCAGGAAGCCAAAGGGACCCCCATTGGTCATACTCTGCTGACCGGACATGTGGACAGACAGTTTAGTACGAGGGCCTAAGGGTTATCTGGGCCACCCAGGCAGTGGTCAAGGGTCTCAAGGGCCATACCTGGCAGTGCTCAGAGCACCAGTGGTCTGGGATGGAACCTGGGTTAAGTGCATCCTAAACATGCACCCTAGCCACTGTACTATCTCCAGCCCCCAGTTGTGGAGATGCAAAACCCTCCAGAAAGTGCCATGTGAAATATGGTGACTAGTGGATCCTTAATGCAGGAACTATCAGTTTCACTTCATCATTGGATGTTTTAACTTCCTGTTGGGGTAATCACTTCATCTTGGCTTCACACCAGATTCACTTGAAGAGCTTTTAACAAATGATTGATGCCCAGTGGGCCCCTAAACCACTGATGTAGAGGGTCCACCTTAATTTCAAAGTGTCTCAGATCTCTGTTTTGTGCAGCTAAAATTAAAGAACCCAGAATATATGTCAAATCTGTGGCTTTTCATGCTGCAGTCCATTTTCCCTGGAAGTCCTCTGAAGCAGTTTAATTCCATTCAGAAATTCCATGATCTTCAATATTTTCCAGTAGCAAAGCACAAGTTCCTTTGTATATGTCCCCACCAAGTTTCTGAAAACTGCAAGATGACTGACTTGAAGTATCAGCACATTCGCTCATCAAAGTGAATTCTTTATATAGGAATAAATGCATACATGCATGAATGCATGAATATTTTTCTATAACTGTACTCACTTTCTCTGACTCTTTTAATCAATTGTCATCTGAGTGATTTCTGTAAAAAGAGAGATCTTTTATGGGTAGGAGAGATAGTACAGCATGTAAAGCAGTTGCCCAGCATCGCATTTGGGCCCCTGAGCACTGCCAGGAGTGATCCCTGAGCACAAAGCCTGAGCCACTGCTGGATAGATGCGACAAGAAAGAGAGAAAGAGAGAAAGAAAGAAAGAAAGAAAGAAAGAAAGAAAGAAAGAAAGAAAGAAAGAAAGAAAGAAAGAAAGAAAGAAAGAAAGAAAGAAAGAAAGAAAGAAAGAAAGAAAGAAAGAAAGAAAGAAAGAAAGAAAGAAAGAAAGAAAGAAAGAAAGAAAGAAAGAAAGAAAGAAAGAAAGAAAGAAAGAAAGAAAGAAAGAAAGAAAGAAAGAAAGAAAGAAAGAAAGACATCTTCTAAGTGCTTAGAAGTATTTGCCTTCTAACCAAAGGAAACAAATATTTCCCAAAGTGAATGGTACCCACACCTCTCAGGGGTGCTGGAAAGATGAGGGGGGGCACAGTTGATAAGTAGCCTTAGGTGTAATTTGTAGACTGATTCCTGTTTCTTCACTTAAGGTAGATTTCCAGGGGTCCTCTGAGTCATTTTGTTTCTGAGAAGGGGGAAGTAGATGAAATAAGTTTGGGAACGTCTCTTTATCTGTAGAAAACCATGTATCCAAAATACATCACTAAAGTTTCACCCATGGAGACATAAGGAAAGACATCATTTCCATCAAAGGATGGGCAAGTCAATGGTAGTTTTCCTTCTTTGTGTTAAGAAAGGCATATTATTTCCTACCGTTGCGTAATTAGAAGACTCTACATGGATTTCATCTGATTTTCTTTTTCCTCTCTGAAAGCTGCCTAGGGATTCAAAGCAAGCATGGAGAGATTTATCCCCAAAGTAAATGTTTGGGAGACAGTTGTACCTTAATATTTGCTCCTTTGAACACAGTAATTAAGAAATGCAGATAGCCATGCTGATATACTTCAAATGTTCATCTAGAATATCTTATTTAGTTCTCTGATTGTGCATTTCCCACAAACCGTGTGCTTCTGAATATGAATCTGTTGTATTCAGTGCCCCATTAGTGTTCCTCTCATCTGACACTATTTGGAGGAGGTGACATTCCCAACCTGTGAAAACACATGTGCGATGTTGACAATTCTGCTTTTTGTCATCTCTGAGGGCACGCTTGCCTGTTCCACCAAAAACTGGGGGATACTCAAAGCCGTTCTTAGGATTCATTTGTTTTATCCACACTCAAGCAACACACAGGAAGAGAAATTTGGTGTGTTGCCAAATGTTCTCCGAGTTTCTGCCTGTTAGTCTCTGTTGCAGAGTACTTAGTAGGTCATCATCAAATAAGTTGTCCAAGTTCGGGTCCTACCCCATAGGGGAAAGTGTCACTAGGCAGGTCCACCTGTGGACTGTGGAGAGGCCCCGGGTGGAGACCGTGTCGTGGATTTGTTCTCTGCCTGACTGCATAGAGAAATGGGCCCAAGTTCCCATGTGGCAATTCTGCAACTTTGTCTCGTCATGCAACTGAAGGGAATTCCAGAAGGTTCTGGAAACCCATAGCTCTCTAGGGAACTGGTTTCTGAAAGAATAGGGCAGCTTCATATTTTCTAGGAAGCTCCTAGGAGGGTAGATTTTTTCAATTTCTCCTTGAAGAGAGAGAGAGGAGAGAAAGAGAGAGAGAGGAGAGAGAGATGTCCTCACCTGTCAGAAAGGTTGGGAAAACGAGTTTCAGAAAATTTGAGTAGAGGCTTGCCAAGAAAGTTGGCAATATAACTCTGTCCTCAGATGCCCAGTGGGTAGAGGGTGGGGCCTGGAAAAAATTTACACATAATAATTTTCCATCAGTCATCATCTAAGTAGAGTTCTCACAGTCCATCCATTTCGACTGGCTGGGTCATTGCAGGACTGATTAGAATGTCACTTGCCTGTCCTGATTAAGTTAGTTCATTGGAGGCCAGTCAACAGCAAAATAATACTGATCTTTCAGAGACCAGTGACTTGGGTTAAATTTATGACAGGATTAATGTCTCCAGGTCACTTTAGTGAGCCATGGAAATGGAATACAAAGTCAGGATTCTAAAGTCGAGGTTCTACATAGAATTAGAATAATCTGGAAATCCTCCAGATGGTATAGGGAGTACCAACAGAGGCTCCCTGTACCCTTTGGAAGAGGAGGATGCTCGCTCTCACAGGGCTTCTGTGCTGCCAGGGTCACTCGTCTGTAAGATGAAGTTTGTGAAGATGTCCAGAATCCTCCAGACTGCTCATCACTCGCTCCGTTACCCACCCAGCAAATGTCAATGGAGGAGCTCTGTATTCTGTCTCTGGTTCTGGAGATAACAAGACACAAAATGGAATGGGCATAAGCATCAGACATTTGTTAGTTCAGTTTATGGACTACTTGAGCATGGCTGCAAATGTACAAAGGAAAGAAAGCTACAGACACTCTTCTCTACTTGGGGTCATGACATATAGGAAGCTTGGCACCCTCAAGAGGCAGGTACAAGTTGGTACAGTTTTACAGCCAGAAATTGGATAACACTGCGGGTAGAGCATTTGCCTTCCATGTGGCCAACCCAAGTTTAATTCCTAGCATCCCATAGGGTTCCCCGAGCACCACCAGGAGTAATTTCTGAGTGCAAAGCCAGGAGTAATCCCTGTGCACTGTGCATCACAGGGTGTGATAAAAATTATATACATAATATATATAAATAT
The DNA here is from genome assembly GCF_027595985.1 of Sorex araneus. Taxonomy (NCBI): domain Eukaryota; kingdom Metazoa; phylum Chordata; class Mammalia; order Eulipotyphla; family Soricidae; genus Sorex; species Sorex araneus. Next base: position 287,859,105 of record NC_073302.1, read on the forward strand.
ATATATAAATAAAACTGTCATCCCATTGTTCATCGATTTGCTGGAGTGGACACCAGTAACATGTCCATTGTGAGACTTGTTACTACTGTTTTTGACATATGGAATACACCATGGGTATCTTGCCAGGCTCTGCCATGTGGGTGGGTACTCTTGGTAGCTTGCTGGGCTCTCCAAAAGGGACAGAGGAATCTAACCCGGGTCGGCTGCATGCAAGGCAAACACCCTACCCACTGTGCTATCACTCCAGTTCTATATATATAGTGCAGAGCCAGGAGTAAGCTCTCAGTATCACCAGGTGTGGCCTCAAAGCCAAACATAAATAAACTTAAAGGGGAATTTTTGTTGAGCAATACAGATGCCAAAAGACATCGATAAATAATAGGTCTAAGTGACAAAAATGATGGTCATAAAGATTCCTATACCTGATTAAACTGTCATACCCCTTGGGAGAGGTGATAGCAAGGAAAGAACAGTCCTTACTTCCACAGGTATGAAACAGTCAAGAGACTGTACTAGTCTAAGGAGGTTTGGGTTTCTATAACAAGGCATCTTTTGTGCAGTGGCCTGAACACAGCTCTGTAGTTTGGGAAATTCAAAATCATGGTACCAGGGGATTCTGTTTCTGGTGAGGCTCTTGCCATTGCTGTCGCCTTTCTTGCTGTGTCTTCATAAGATGGGCAGCGAGAGGCGGAGAGATAGAGCGACGGAGATACAGTGAGACAGACCAGCTCTCTCTGGTGCCCCTTCTTGGGAGGGCACTCATTCCGTTGTGAAGACCTCACTCTGCAGACCCCGCTATCTCCCAGAGATTCTCCTTCCCAACAGCATCTCGCTGTGGATTCGTTTAGGAGTTTGGATCAGACGCAGTCATGTCATTCGTAATACTGTCCATGAATCCCAATCATAGAATGTGAGGAAAGTGTTAAAAGGAAAAATTGGGGCCAGAGAGAAAGCTCCGTTGGCTGGAGTGCGTGCATGGCATATGGGAGGCCCAGCCTACATCTCCAGCACCACTTGGTCTTCCCGTGAGCTTGGGGTAGCCCCCGAATACCACTGAATGTGCACCCCCAGCCCCTCTGCCCCCAAGAAACAAAAAAGAACAGAAGCTGGGGGAAGTAGCTCAAAAGGCTGGAGCATATGTCTTACACGCTTAAGGCCCAGAGTTTGATCGCTGAGCACTGCTGAGTATTATCCTGTAGCCCCCAGCACTTCTAGGTTTAAGTAGCACTGGGCTAAGCACCAAAATGCCAGCCCTAAGCTGCGAGGATGGATATTGCTAGTTGCTTGCCCAGGTGTTCACGGGATGGGGGGAGGAGGGCTCCCAGTCTTCGCTGTTGATTTTCTTTTGTTGGGGGTCGGGCACTGTTTGTAAAGTAGCACTGTCGCACTGTGTCCTGTTGCCCATTGATTTGCTCAAGCGGACACGAGTACCATCTTCATTGTGAGACTTGTTGTTACTGTTTTTGGCATATCGAATACACCATGGGGAGCTTGCCAGGCTGTGCCATGCAGGCAGGATACTCTGGGTAGCTTGCTGGGCTCTCCGAGAGGGGCAGGGGAATTGAACCTGGGTCAGTCGTGGGTGCACGTCTCACAATGGAGATGTTACCAGTGCCCGCTTGAGCAAATCGATGAACAATGAGACAACAGTGCTACAGTGCTACGGGGGTCGGTCACACCCACTGGTTCTCCAGGTGACTCTCAGCTCTGCACTGGGTGAGGTGCTCAGGGACCACATGATACTGGGAATTGAACCCAAGCCCTTCACATGCAAATCACATGCTCCAGCCACCTGAGACTCACTTTCTTATTTGTTGTGTATCTGTTAGGGTGGTGGAGATCACCAAGGTTCCGTGCAGTGCTCACAAATGTCTTCATCCAGGTTGCTTTTTATGCCCAGGGCCTTTGCATCTCATTTTCATGATGTGGCTCATCGAGGCTTGCTCCCTTTCCAGAGGGGCTCACACACACCCCTGTCTACAGGGCAGCCGGAGATTGCTTTGGGCTCAGGATTTAAGGAATAGCACAGTTGCCAGTATCAGATAGCCAGTATAAAAGAAAAGAAAAATAGTTGTTTAAGAAAAGTTTTTTTCTTTTTGGGTTTTCTTTTTCTTTTTTTCTTTTTTTTAAATTTTGGTAGGGAGATTGGGCCACATCTGGTGATGCTCAGGGCTTCATCCTGGCTCTGCACACAGGAATTACGCCTGGTGGTGCTCAGGGGACCATATGGGATGCCAGGCATCAAAACTGGGTGGGCTCTGTGCAAGGCAACCACCCTACCTGCTGTACTATGTGGCCCTAAAAAAAACCTGTAAAAATTAGATATTTTGTAGTTACTTCATGCTTGAAATTTTGCCTTTTGTTGTTGTTACCAGGCTATAAATTTTTTAAAATATATTTTTAATCCTGTCCCCAAGAATGGAGCAAAAGAACGGTGGGTAGGGCACTTGCCTTGCATGCCGCTGACCTGGCATCAATCCCTGGCAACACATCCGGTCCCTTGAGTCCACCAGGAATGATCCCTGAGCACATAACTGAGAGTAAGCCTTGAGCACTGCTGGGTGTGGCCCCCCCCACACAAATCCTTTCCCAATATCAGATAATGTAACAATCCTAGTTGGAGACAATTGGGAGTCTTGCACATAGTTTCTCAGAGAGTGACACGTACACCAGCATCCTGTGGGAAGAACGGGAGGCCTGGCCCAGGCCAGTGGACCTGGGCGTCCTGAGTGGGTATGGCATCTCAGACCTGAGCTTTCCAAGTCCCTTCCTCGTGAGCCTGACACCCTCTCCCGCTTGACATCAACCAGAGTTCCAGTGAACTTCAGGCCAAGATTAAACGTGAATCTGTTTGGCTCGAAGTTTCTCAGAAGGTCGCTCCCACGATCCCAACAGGCAAATCTTTGAAAATCACAAGGAATGATCTTTGAATCTGCATCCGTGCAAGGCTGTGTCTTCAAATGTGCTTTCACATAGACAGGTGAGGCCAACATTATATACATAAGTGCAAGAGAACCCAAGCTGGAGCTGGTTCTCTATAGAGAGGCGCTAATCCCCTCACCCTAGGCAGAACAGGATGCTCTCTCTTTCCGAAGGACACGACACAGGCCACAGGTAGTGCAGGGGAGAAACACTCACTGTGGACGTGGCTGATCCTGGTTTGATCCCCCCCACCATCAGGAGTGATCCCTGAGCATTAAATCAGAAGTAGATCCAAGCACAGTTGGGGGGGGGGGCATCCCCCAGGCCTCCCCTGCCAAAGAAATAAATTAATAAAAATAAAAGCAAAAGAAACAAAAGTCATGGGGGCTGGAGCGATAGCACAGCTGGTAGGGCGTTTGCCTTGCACGCGGCTGACCCAGGTTCGATTCCCAGCATCCCATATGGTCCCCTGAGCATGGCCTGGGGTAATTCCTGAGTGCAGAGCCAGGTGTGACCCCTGAGCATCACTGGGTGTGACCCAAAAAGAAAAAAAAAAAACAAGAAACAAAAGTCATGAGTGAAACCATCAAGTAAGGTCACCTACGGGGCATGGATTATGTGACACATTTGTCAAGTGCTCCGCAGGAACCCTTTTATCCCAGCATCTATTTTGATAGTACAGAAAAGAAAAGGTCCCTTTGACTCCGTTTTCCTTCTGGGTGTAGCTGGAAGATGGCTTCGGGAAGCCAAAGTTGCCCTCCTGTCTCAGAACAACCCGAAGCGCCGAGCAGCCCCACGCAGGGCTGAATCCTGTCGGCGGCGGATCCCGAGAAACTGGAAGGGGAGCTATCCAAGAGGAATAATTAATGATTTTTGGAGCAGCCAAGGTCCGCAGACATTGCACAACCTGCTGTTTGTGTACTTCTTCCTTTGCTCCAACACCATCCCGGCTCCAACACAAACACAATCAATGAATAGACGCGATGTTGCGCCTGATAGGGAGCTCTGACTCAGCGCCATTGTTCCAAATGCGAATGTCTGATAAGGAGGCAGATGTAAAGTAGAGTTCACTGAAAAATCTATCGGGATAGCAAGCCTTTCAAGACAGAGGAGAAACTGCAAGTTGCTTTATCTAATGGTCCTGATAGGTTGTTTTTTTTTCTCAGTAAAATAACTTTGTGTGTGATTGTCAGTTGGAGCGTAGGTGGAAAGCCTGTGAATGGTAACAAATCATCTGTCACAAAATTTAGGACAAGACTTGAACAAGGCTAGAGAAATCTTACAAGAGTTTTGCTGCTTGTCTTGTTCGTGGCCAACCCCAGTACATTTCCGGGAGCACAGAGTCAGGAGTAAGTCCTGAGCAACACCAGATGGGGCACAACTCCACCCCACATTTAATAAATAAATGATAAATAACAAAGAGTTGGACTGATGCTTTTCTTACTATAGGAAGTCTCCAAAACAAGTAACCCTGTAGCACTGTCATCCCGTTGTTCACCAATTTGCTCCAGTGGGTACCAGTAACATCTCCATCCATTGTGAGACTTGTTGTTACTGTTTTTGGCATATCAAATATGCCACGGGTAGCTTTCCAGGCTCTTCCGTGTGGGTGAGATACTCTCGGTAGCTTTCCAGGCTCTTTGAGAGGAACAGAGGAATCGAACTCGGGTCGGCCTTGTGCAAGGCAAATGCCCTACCCGCTGTGTTATTGCTCCAGTTCCCAAAACAATTAAGGACACATGAAAACAATGTTCACTGTCGGTGATGGTAAAGAAGACAAACTGAAACCAATGAAGATGCATTCACACGAGGATGACAGAGATTAAGTGACCAACAAGGGTTGGTGCAGATGAAGAGAAGCTGGGATTCTCATTCACCATTTAAGGCAAAAAGTATTCATTCTACAGTTGTGGAAACCAGGAGTCTAAAACCCTGGCAGTGGGGGTATGGTGCTGCCAGCAGGTTAACCTATACCTGCAGGGCAAGTGCATCAGCAGCCAGATGGTGTCTTCAGGCTTTCTGATACCCCAAAATTGCCTCTGTGCCTTTGCCCGGACCCCAACAACTTAGGGCCAAGTTTACAAAAAAATTAAACTACCAAAAGTTAGGTATGTGGGAGCCATGCCCACCTCTGGCTCAGCTATACAAGCTCATTTATTGGCCTTATTTCAGAGACCCAAAAAATATATCTTGAAAGATACCAAAAGCTGCAGTTAATCTCAGACCCGCACATGGCTGAACTGACTGGGTTACGTCGAAGAGGGATGGGTTAGGCTGGTGCCCACCCAAGCAGAGACCCCCACAGCTACTTTCTTCCACAATCAAAAATCGCTGCCATACCACCAGCCCAACTCCGCCGTCTCAGGACAGACCTCACCAAGATACAATCTGCTGAAAATTTGGGTATGTGGGTTTTGTGGCTAAAATCGCCAGGCTTTCTGGGAGTTGGGATGGACTGCCTCCCCCACTTCCCAATGTTCCTGGGAGCACTAGCAGTCACCCCCCGTGAACCAACTCCAGCACCACCATGTAAACTCTACCACCGGCCTTGCTTCAGAGACCCATAAACAAATCTCCAAAGAGATCAAAAGCCGCAGTTAGGCTCGGACCCACACATGGCTGAATAGACTGGGGTAAATCGGAGGGGAGCAGGTTGGCCCAAGCAGAGCCCCCCACTTTCATCCACAATCCAAAATCGCTGCTCTACCACTGGTCTGACTCCACCATCTCAGGACTGATCTCATCAAGATACAATCCGCTGAAAATTCGGGTATGGGGGTTTTGTGACTGAAATCTCCAGGCTTTCTCTGAGTTGGGATGGGCTACCTCCCCCGACCTCCCCGTACTTCCAGAAGCCTCGGTAGTCACATCCACACCTCAAGGCAGCCACCCAATTGAAAAGCCTCTTCAAAACCCTTACCATCCCAATAAAAATACTGAATGACCTGAACAAATACCATGACCTCTTGGCACCTGTATCACAAACTAGGATGCACAAGAGGAAAAGGAGAGAGAGAGAGAGCAAAAAAGGAAAGTGTCTCCCATAGAGGGAGGCTGGGCGTAGGGAGGGGGATGGTGGGAGGGAAACAGGGGACACTGGTGGTGAGAAATGTACACTTGTGGAGGGATGGGTGCTGGATCGTTGTATGACTAAAACTCAATTATGAACCATTTTGTAATGGTCTATCTCACGGATATTCAATTAAAACTTTTTTTAATTAAAAAAAGTAATGTGGAGTTCATGCCCAATTCAATCAGCATAATCAGTGGCTGAATAAAAAGCAGTACCCCTACATTAAAAAAATAATAATAAAATAAAACCCCGATACTGGCAGGATCATGCTTCCTCTGAGAAGCCTTCCTCTTCCAGCTCCCGGTGGCCTTAGCACGCCTGGGCTCTTTGCTGGATCTTGGCTCTTTCTATTCCACTGTCATGTCCTCTTTCCTCTATGTGTTCCGTTAGGCTCCTTCAGTCTCTCTCTTATAAAAGATACAACTGGGCCAACGCAATAGTACAGTGGGTAGGGCTCTTGCCTTGCATGAGGCCACCATTGGTTTGATCCCTGGCATGCCATATGGTCCCCTGAATGTCACCAGGAATGATCCCCAAGCAGAGAGCTGGGAATGAGCCCTGATAACCTCTGGATGTACATCCCCGCCTCCAAAGAAAGGTACATCTGCTGGAACTGAGAGCCTGCCCAGTGTTTCAGGATGAATTCCTCTTCTCCAGATCTTTAGCTTCACCCTATCTTGTCACGGTGCTAAGGATTGAGATGCAGCTATGTCTTCAGCCTCCTGAACAAACCTCGACTAGGGCATGGATGAACATATTGAGACGTTGATATATATCCATGCAGTGGAAGTCACTCAGCCATACAAAAGAGAAATCAATATAAATACTGACAACTGCAATGTGGATGCATTTTAAAAGTATTTCTGCTAAGTGAGAGAAACCAGATTCATAAGGCTACATGCGGTATGCTTCTTTTGAAAGAATATTCTAGAAAAGGTGAAACCTCAGGCATAAGAAGTAGACTAGTGATTGCCAAGAGCTGGAAACAGGAGAAATGGATTTTCTTCTAAGGGATACCCAGAGACTTTTGGGGAATGATGGTTGTTACATTTATCAATTATGATGCACAGTGTAGACAGCCAGGCTATATGACTGTACATTTCAAAGCTCATCAAATGGTGTGCTTGAAATTTTATTTTATGGAAAGTATACCTCAAAAATCCACTTTAAAAACGTGGATATAAGATGTTAATATTTCATGCATTTAATCTGAGGCAACTTTTTTAAAACTCCTGATAGTGTTTTTCATTATTCGGACATTTTTCATTTTCCTGAAATTTAAAAAAATCTCAGGCCCAGAGCAATAGCAATAGAACAGTAGGATATTTGCCCTGCAGGCGGCTGGCTGACCTGGCTTCAATTCCTGGCACCCAAGATTATCCCCTGAGCCCCACTGGGAGTGACCCCCACGTGCCAAGCCAAAGTATGCCCTGAGCACTACTGGGTGTGGCCCCCCAACCAAATAAATAAACATAAATCTTTTTTTTAATTTTATTTTTTGCCTTTTGGGTCACACCCGGCAATGCACAGGGGTTACTCCTGGCTCATGCACTCAGGAATCACCCCTGGCGGTGCTCAGGGGACCATATGGGATGCTGGGAATCGAACCCGAGTCGGCCACGTGCAAGGCAAACGCCCTACCCGCTGTGCTATTGCTCCAGCCCCAATAAGTATAAATCTTGAGCACATTTTCTTGTCTCCCCTCCCTCTCCTTCTGAACACACTGTCAGCTGGAAAGATGATACAAACATTATACCAGACACTTGTCTTGGGACATGGAAGGCTGCTAAGTTTCTGGAAGTCTCCAGCCCTATGGAACTTCTTCCCTGGCCCACAAGCTACCATCTCCTGATCAGTTTCTGGGCCTCATCTCTCTTTCTCCACAACACCAAAATTACCTTCCTGAAACACCGGATGTGATAAATTTCAGGCTTAAAGACAGATGGGGGAGGCAAGGAGGAAGACTGGGTCAGGGGTATACGGTGGCAGAAGCTTGAAACACTGGTGGAGGGGTTGGTGCAATATCCTGCAACTAAAATAAGGACTTCATCACGGGGGAAAGGAAGATGAAAAAGGCAAGTAATGAAGGATGGGTATCAGAGGCCTCAGTTATGTGGTATAGCTACATTTCTAAGGCACAAACTCAACAACACTGAAAAACCATGAGCTTTAACTACAACCACAGACCTTTGAATTGTGCCTATCAAGGTGTAGATCAGGGTTGGGGGTATGGGAACACTGGTGGAGGGAAGTTGACAGTGGTGGTGGGTTTGGTGTTGGTACATGATGTGCCTAAAACTCAACTGTCAATAACTTTGTAAATCATGGTTCTTTGAGTTACATTAAAAATTTAAATAGGTACCCGAGCGATAGTACAGCAGGTAGGGTGTTTGCCTTGCATGTGGGCAACCCGAGTTCTATCCCCGGCATCCCATACGATCCCCCAAGCACTGCCAGGAGTAATCGCTGAGCGCAGAGCCAGGAGTAACCCCTGAGCATTTCTGGGTGTGATCCAAAAAGCAAAGAAAAAAATTAAATAAAATAAACAGGATTTTTTTTACCTCATTAGAACTTTTTAAGTAAAGATTAATTTTAAAAACAATTGGTCGCCCTCTCCCCAATATATTCCTAGGGAGTTCTCATTTGAAGGTTCATAATTTGCTGTAGAAACCTGTTTGCCAGCCTTAGCATCCACCACTTTCCATAACGGACACTCAGTGTGGGTGACGTCTGGATGTCTGTTTGTCATAAATTGGACCTGACGCTCGCAGTTTCATCTGCTTGCCTGGACAACTCATCACACCTGAGGTTGGTTTAGGTCTCAGGCCCGGCCCATCTCGGAGCCAATCCTAGGGCCAGGGCAGGGGTGTCTCGGTAGCCTCCGACAGTTTGCACAGCAGGGATGGCTAGAGTCGGAGTCAGAGAGATAGTGCACAAGGCCGGGCATTTGCTTTGCACGCCTCTGACCCAGGCTCGATTCCAGGCATCCCATGCGGTCCCTCAAGCTCCACCAGGAGTAAATCCTGAGTGCAGAGCCGGGAGTAACCTATGAGCATCACCGAGTGTGGCCCCCAACCAACAACAACGAAAAAAAAAACCAAAGGAATTGTTAGAGCAGCGGGCCAGGTGCAGAAGTGCTGTCCACGTGAGTGTGCGCCTGCTCCGTGAAGCACCAACACTGGACAATCGAGCCACTGACAAGGGTCGGACAGTACTGGTGGGGGAGGAAGGGATGGGCAGGGGCTGCCAAGCCCCCTTCCAGCTCAGCTGTGGCGACGCTGCCGTGTTCCCGTGATCAGGCGGAAGTCCGTCCCCTGCATCAAAAACTTTATTTGCCACACCCGGGATTATATGAGGTACCCCGATCCCATCGAAGCTGGGTCGGCCACGTGCAAGACAAAGCACCTTACCCCCTCACCCCCTGTCCTGCGTGTAAATGGCCTTGCTGGGTTAGGCGTCCCCATCCTCACAGCCCTGGTGCGTGAACATGCCCGGTGGCTCCAAAGAAGGCGCCGGCATCCCTTGGTGGCCTTTGTCCATTGGGTCGAACCCCGACTTTCCCGACCTGCTGCCCGACCTGCTTTCCGAGGGCCTGTCCAAGGAGGTTTAGGAACCAGGCAGGAGGCAAAGAGTGAGACGCTGCTGAAAAGGTGAGGCATAGCGGGCCAGGCCGGGTGAGAACTCACCATCCCTCGCGCCACGACGGGCAGAACGGACTTCTCCAAACTACACCCCAGCCCGCCGTGCCCAGACAATGAACAGACTGCAAACGCCCACCCGCCCCTCTTCCTGCAAAACGCCCCGGCAGTGCCCATCCTTCGTGCGATCCCCCCTCCCCCCCATGAGACGTCCCCACTGGGTCCAAGCGCGTCCACGCAGCCCAGGCTGGAGGGTGCGGGGCGCCGAGCGGAAAGGGGGGCGCGGCCCGCGCGCGGCCCTGGACGTCCCCGTGGGAACGCGCCAGGCAGCGCTCTCCCCGGAGGCCCGCGCCGCGCCCCGCCGCGCCCCGCCCCGGAGCCCCGAGGCCCGGCGTGTGATCGCGTTCCAGGGAGCAGGCGGGCTCCCGGGCCGGCGCGCCGGAGCGCGGGCGCCTGTGATGTGCGGCCAGGGAGCGCGCGCGCCGAGCGTCCCGGGGCGCCCGCCCTTGATCGGCCGCCAACGCCGCGTGGAGCCCGCGGCCCCCGGCCCTGGGACAGGAGCATCGCGGCCCGGTTCGGGCCCGCGGCCTTGGGCGACCTCCAGCGCCCCTCTCCCCCGTGCGCCCCTCACCCCGTGCGCCCCTCTCCCCTGTGCGCCCTTTTCCCGTGCGTCGCTTTCCAGTACGCCCCTGCCCCGTGCGTCCCTCTCCCCCGTGCGCCCCTCTCCCCCGTTATTCCCTCGGCTCCGTGTGTCCCTCTCCCCAGTGCGCCCCTGGCCCCCGCGCCCAGCAGGGCTCCCCCACCCAGGGCCTTCCCAGTTCCCAGCCCTCGAGCCGCGCTAACACCCGGCTCTGCTTGTCCCGGCCTGGGGGTGAGGGGTGGGGACCGTGCGTGCTGCGTGCGGCCAGATCGTTCGAGGCCGACGCCGCGGGCGCGGAGCAGGGGCGTGCAGGAAGCCTTTCTCCCCGACGGGGCTCCCGGAGTCATTGAAAAAAGCAGACAAAAGCGGCTCCTGCGCCCGGGGTGGGGGTAATAAGGGTGGGGGTCGCGCAGAGCCACCTGTCCAAATAACTCGGGCAAATAGTGAAAAACAGCCCGGGAGAGAAGAAAAGGCGGCCAGCGCCGTGCAAATACTTGAACACACGTCGCGGGGGGATTAAACTGCGGCGGGAGAGGCTGCGCGTTTGTCTTCCAAAACGGGCCGGGGTTATTTTTAGCAGCCGATTGGATTCCATCAGATGGTGAGATAGCAGCTTTCAGAACTTGTCAAAAGAAGAAAAGGGAAGAAGAAGAAGGGGAAAAAAAAAAACAACAGAAGAGTGGGGGAACTCCAGCCGGCTCGAATCCCGCCACCGGTGGCGTTTGGAACCCGGATTGCAGCAGCTGGGGGCATCCGTAGTGGCCTGGCGGGGCCGCGGGGTCCCCCGGCGGACGCGCGCGCGCACGCCTGCCTTCCGCCGGCATTCCTTTTCTCTCTCTCTCTCTCTCTCCCTTAAGATGTTATTTTACATTTGTTTTGTGGCGTAAGAGAAAAGCGGGGGAAGGAGCGGCGGGTAGAGCGGCCAAGAGAAACTTGACTTGGGAGAGTGGGTGGGAGATCAAAGGGAGGCGGAGGCAGAGCTGGGGGCCAGGGTGGGGGTGGGGGCGGGGGACCCAGCGATGTGGGAAAACTCAGCCCCGTGGAAGCAATGGGCACGCGGGCAAGGAAGGGTCAGAAACCACCCACAGACACGAGGGCAGGATGCCTCTGCCCTCCTGGGCCTCGGAGGACGCCCCGGGCCGGTGGGTGCGGGGTGGAGAGGAGAAGCAGGCCGATAGATGCCCACCGGGGCCCTCTGTTTCCCGCCAGGTGCCACCGGGCAAGCCACACCCGGAAGGCGGTGCCACACGCGGGCTCCCACCCTGCCCTCTCACCTGCAGCGCGTTAACAAGAGTCTGCATGTTAAGCAGAGTCCCAGGTGGATGCTGGGTGCCCGCGGAGGATCCCTTAGCTCCCCGCCTAGACCGCAGGGCATTCCGGGATTCCAGAAGGAATCTCAGGGGCCCGCATCTGAGAACCCGCTGGGGTCTGACCGTGCTCAGCGGCTCCCCCAAAGGCAGGTGCATCGGGCACCCTGGAGGGAAGAGTCCAGGCCTTGCCAGGGTGGAAAAGGTGGCCCAGCTGGCCGGGGTCAGCTGTGAGGCTCCTGCTGACTTGGGGGACCCAGGGCCTGTGGTCCTGGTTCCGTATTTCGGCACAAGTCTGAGAATCCAGGAACTGCACCAGGGCCGCGACTGTGGGGAAAATACTTGCCTTGCTGGGGAGGCCCTGGGTTCCATCCCCCACACCCATGGGCTCCTGAGCACTGCTGGGAGCAAAGCCCCAGAGGTCCCCCTGACCCTGAAATAGAACCTGAGCACTAAAGGGGCCCTCAAGCAAAACCCCCAAGACAGGATTTTAAGTAGGAGCCAGCCTGCCAGTGCCTCTGAAGGATTGGCGGGGTAGGCGCATACATGTTTTGTGGAGTGCGCTGCTAGCTTGATTTACAGCCTTGCCGATTTGCACTCGTGATATGGGAACCCCATTTGTGATTCTGCCCTGGGCAGAGCCACGCTAGGGATAGGCCCAGTGGGTAGTACCTACTTCCTGCATTACAGCAGAGAAAGAAAGCAGGCAGAGTTGATCAAACCCAGCACACTTATTGATACACACGCAGATACACTGTCTCCAACAAGTTGTTTTAAAATGTGCACCAGAAACTTCGCTGTTCTTTGGGCCACACTGGGAGATACTCATGGAATACTCTCTGCACAGTGCTCTGGGAGGGGGGGGGACTATGTGGGGCCAGGGAGTGAACCTAGGCTTCCTGAGTGCAAAGCACTTGTACCCAGCCCTTTGGGAATTCTCCCCAGCTCTAATTTCTAACACAGGAATGTTTTGATGTTGGGACTGGGACGATGCCTGTTCTACACAGGGCTATGGCTACACCTGGGCATAGCTCTGCTGAGTCCCCGTGACTGCTGAGGCTCGTCCCCCCCCCACGTCCCCCTCCCGCCCCTGTCATCCCCTATGTAAGCGGAGGGAGTTTACCCCAAACCAGGATCAAGGTGCAAGTCCTGTGTTTCGAGGGAAGCACCCCTGGCTGTGCTCAGGAGTGACCCCTGGTGGTGCTCTGCGGGACATGCAGAGCCAGGGGCCTGAACCAAGGTGGGGGCGTGCAGGGCAAGTAAGTGCCTTTACCTCTGTAACCATCATCTCTCTGGCCTGCGAGCCATATCGTCGTGGTCTTCTTCCAGCAGACTTTGCCTCTGTTCTGGTCCAGATGCCATTGTCACCAGGCTCTGAGGGGACCCGCCACTCCCAGAGCCCCCAAGAACCCCGAGATGGGGTAGAGCACATTCTCCACGTTCCCTTGTCCCCACTGTTCATAGGTCACAGTCTGAAGTTCTTCGGCCTGCTGGGGCTCAGGGCAGATTTGAAGGGTCACCTGGCTAAATGGGCAGGGCTGCCCGTGGGCCACCTATGACCCACCCCTTCCCCTCTACTGGCCGTTCCCTTCTGGGACTCGCTGTTACGCTTGTTGAAAGCCGGCGACGCTTCTGGCGTGTTTCTCAGATGTGAGTTCCTTCCTCCCAGGTGGAGGGAACCATGCGGACCGTCAACTGCGGGGAAGACCCGTGACTTTGATGTGGCTGAAAGCAACGAGGGCACTGACCCCACAGTCCTTGCACTGAAGTGCTGGTGTGTTGGTCGGGGCTGGGACGCGCTGGTAGCTAGCACACGTGCCATGCATGGATGAGGCACTGAGTGTGATCCCTAGCCCATGGGGGGAAAGACATGAAAACGTGAGTGTCTTGGGCTGCAGAGACAGTACAATGGGTAGGGCGCTTGCCTTGCATGCAGCTGACCCTAGTTCGATCCTCAGCATCCCATATAGTCCCTTGAGTACCACAAGAATAATACAGCAGGTCGACTTTGGGGGGGAGAAACGCCAAACAATAATAGTGAGGTTTTTATTGAAATATTGAATGTAATCAAAGTAAAGTGAAAGTAAAGTGAAATTTACCAGTTACACAGGCGGGTGGGGGGCTGGGGAGGTGGGGGTGTGTGGGGGAACTATACTGGGATTCTTGGTGGTGGAATATGTGCACTGGTGAAGGGATGGGTGTTTGAGCATTGTATAACTGAGACTTAAACCTGAAAGCTTTGTAACTTTCCACATAGTGATTCAATAAAAGAATGAATTAATTAAAAAAATTACTGTGCAGAAACAAGCTGATTACAAACCAACAACAACAAAAAGAATAACAAGCCCCCCCAACCCCCCCAAAAAAAAGTTAGTGTCTTAATGTTTTACACCTTTATAAAAATACGGTATCTTGGAACTGGAGAGAGAGTAGCAGGGTTAAGGTGTTTGCCTTGTTTGCCTGTTTCAAGCCCCAGCTCCACGTGACCCCCCCCCCCAAAAAAAAACAAAGCATTTCAGGATGCTGGTGTGGAGGTCCCCAAGCACCGCCTGGGTGGCCCTTGTGCGACCCCACACTGGACACTTGAGTAGTTCCTTATGTTTCTTGAGCACCACTTAGGAATCCCCCCTCAACACACACACACACACACACACACACACACACACACACACGAGAGCAGCTTGTTTCTCAGAAGGACTTCGAGGAGAGAGCATGAGATATTTCCATGATATTTCCATGAGTGAGTGGCCGGTGACAGTCCTTCCGGTGTCACTGGGTCATGTTCAGCGGTGAAGGATTTTCCCAGGGCTCCCGAAGACACAAGGTCTGGGCGGGTCCCAGGCCTGCCCACTCCCTAACCTCACCTTCACGTGAGAATTGTGGCCGTGATGGAAACAATAAATGGTACTTTATCAGGAGGAATAATTACGGCTAACTTCAATCCAGAACATGTTCTCAAGAACGCATGCTATCTCCATTGCGAAGATAATTAACAGTCAGGGATCCCTGAAGCTCAAGAAATCCATGAATGAGGGGGAGGGAGCAAGGATGAGAACCTGGAGCTAACCTCGAGAGAGAGAGTGAGCTGGTCTGGCCTCCTCCAGGCAGGACACCTGGCTTGCTGGCTGAACATGTTAGACACTAGTATGGCTGGCATGTGGAAATGATCTACCAGCCATCCTCACTTCTGCAGTGGAGCCGCTTGGGAAAGACTTGAAAGCCCAAGTTCCACTGACTCAAGTTCTTGGGTTAGTTATTGTTTCAAGTTGCTATTCGTCTGCCTTTCCACCACCCCCACACATGCAAATCAGGCGCTCCGGCACTATTGTGATATGGGGAAACACCAAGTTTCTCAGGAAAATTTGCTTAACCATTACTCTTTACCTGTAACCGATGTTCGGTGCCTCCCTAAACATGTGGCAGCAAATCAACACCCATTGTGCCACCAAGAAGCCAAAATTCCAGTAACAATGAGATCTGCTACAGAGGCCTTTATTCAGTATTGCTGGTGGCAACTGCACTCGGGAGGAAGGGTGTGTTCATCACAGCTACCTGGGCCTTTGCTTCTCCTGAACGCTTTGGCTCAGATCTCCAAGTTGCAGAGATTAGCTGTCAGGAAAGAGAGCCAATGACAAAAGTTATCTTGTCAACCCAACCAATTTCTAAGCATTGTGAAAACTATAGTGCCAGGAAGGGCACTGCAGAGGGATGGGTAGAGGTTGGGAGAACTGCACCAGAACTGAGATGGGGGATGTAGTGAGTCCTATACGTGTATAAAGGGCTTAAGCTATACCTCTAAAATTCAATTGTACTGTAAACCAGTACAATGATAAGTCTATTAAAAGGGAGGAGGGAAATTGATTTCCACTATTGTCCTTTACCAAGCCCAGTGTTCATATGGCAATATATTTTAATGGGGGAACATTAGAAGTTTTCACAATGGCCAGAGAGCTAAAGAACAGGAGCACTGGAAAGGTTTGTACACTATGATAACAACTTTCGTTCTGAAGAACCATATAACTTGGGGCCAGGGATGTGGCTCAGTGGTAGAACATGTTTTGCATGTTTGAGGCCCTGGGTTTAATCCCAGGCAGCAAAAAACAAAGCCAAACCAAAAAAAGAACCAACTGACTCATGAGCTAATGGAATAACTGATGTAAAGATATTGAAGCCTGGAATTTCTGTGAGCTCAGATAAGATGATATTCCAAATTGAAGTATAAGCTCACTATTTATACTCCATTCTAACTTCAAGAGGCTCTTTGATATCTCTGCTTTTGGAATCTTAGAACTAAGCCAGGCACCACTGTAGATAGTTTGGAAAATTCAGAAAACCTATGAAAATAAAAATCAACATCAGTTACATCAGAAAAAAAACAACAACATTGCTAGCTTTCTATGTTTAATTTCAGAATGGTAAACTAACATGCAAAACATTGTAGATAGTTTAGATAATTTAGATAGTTCTTGTCACTTCAGGGGAATCTTAGCCCCCTATCATTAAATTTTCTTTGGAAAGATTATTGATATCTTAATGCTTTATTGCACTCAAATACCAAATTTGGAATTTGTTGGGGTTTTTTGGTTTTTTTTGGAATTTAGCTTATTTCAATCATTG
Organism: Sorex araneus; assembly: GCF_027595985.1. Lineage (NCBI taxonomy): Eukaryota > Metazoa > Chordata > Mammalia > Eulipotyphla > Soricidae > Sorex > Sorex araneus. Next base: position 287,875,302 of record NC_073302.1, read on the forward strand.
ATATTGGGTAGATTGATAGAAGAGACATTTTTGAGCCATGAGCCATAGGTCCTTTTACAGACCCACAGCATTTGTTAAAGGCCCAGCAGCACTTTGGGATGCATTTGCAATCCATACTTCCACTCTGTGTCTGAAAGGTCTTGGTTTTTGCTATCCTGACCCATAGGAAGTCTTGTCTCTTTTACTGCCTGTGAATAGGACATCATGTTTCCTCATTATTTTCATGGCACTTGTGATAAAACAAGGGATAAAAAGCCACAAGACATTGAAGAGAAATCTGCAAGTTTCAGCAGAACTTTACAATGAACAGCAAAGTCTAGCTTCTCTTTCAGCCTGGTCGCAAACTGTCAAGGTCAGCTCTCTTGAAAATGGTTTTCTACTTGGAGGAAAAGGATTCGAGCATCGAATCCTCCTCCTGGGTACCCAGATGTTGACTTGGTCACTTCACATCTAAGAGCCCATGTTTTCCTATAAAATCAACTATGGAAGAATCAGTTAAATCAGGCATTTTCTTTCTTTTTTTTTTTTTTTTTTGCTTTTTAGCTCATACCCGGCAATGCACAGGGGTTACGCCTGGCTCTCTGGCTCTGCACTCAGGAATTACCCCTGGCGCTGCTCAGGGGACCATATGGGATGCTGGGAATCGAACCTGGGTCGGCCGCGTGCAAGGCAAACGCCCTACCTGCTGTGCTGTCACTCCAGCCCCAATCAGGCATTTTCTTAAAAAAAATTTTTTTTTTCTGGGCCAGAGCAATTAAACAGAGAATAGGGCACTTGCCTTGCACACAGCTGACCTGGATTCAATCCGGGCACCACATATGGTCTCTGTGGCCTCACCAGAAGTGATTCCTGAGCACAGAGCCAGGAGTAAGCCCCAAACATAGCTGGGTGTGTCCCTCAAACCAAACCAAAAAAAAAATTTTTTTCCAACCTCAATTCTCCTTTCTTCACAACAAATACAGTTAAACTTTTGTTTCCTTTTCCCCCACCTTATCTCCTTGGGCCTACACTCACCCTCTCAGTCTACCTCAGTCTATTACCAATGCTCTCTGGTTTTACTTCTCTGTCCAACAAAGTTTATAACCTTCTATTGCACACACCGGTGAAATCATCCATGTCTTTTCTTTTCTGACTTATTTGCTGAGAATGGCAAAAGTTCATCCTTTTGCATATCTGAAAACAGTTCCATCACATAAATGCACATCTTCTTTATCCAATCATTTATCACGGGCACCCCTTTTTTCTTATCTTAGCTAGTATAAATAATGCTGCAGTAGACATTAGGGTGACTGTGCCTTTTTGTGTCAATGTCTTCAGACTCTTTGGATGGGTAACCAGAATCCCAAATCTGCACTCCTTTCCAAAACCTGGCACCAACACACATTCCCATCGACTGCGACTGTAAGTAATGAGAAGGAGTCTGTTGACCCTTCACATCAAGACGACTACTAAAAAGGAATTTATTTTTCACATGAAGAAGATGCACGCCAGAATGAACTTGATGGACACAACTCCAGACAGAAATATCTATGTGTCATGGGGTAGGAAGAGCGCTTTCTGGATGCACAGAATGCACATGGGGACACAGAGCTGACTCCGTCTGCTGTACTTCTGTTGAGCTGCAGGAAGCAACGCCGTACTTCAAGGAAAAGCTGCAGGGTGAGGACAGACCCATGTGGGTTCTCTGATTCCACCCTCTGACCACTTCTGCCATCTCTTTCTGACCACAGGCGTGACAGACACAGACTGGTTGGAACCGGAGGTGATTCACAGCTAGCAGGTGACTTGCCCACAGCCAGACCTTGGCACTCCACAGTACAATAACTTTAATAAATCACTGTACCCCACCTCCCGTCGTGCACCTGACACCATGAGAGCTTTAAAAATTGCATACATTTTGTAAAAAGTCGGGTGGCCCCAATGCTATGAAATCTCCGATCAAGATCTCTTTTCTAGGAAGACCCTTTCCTGCCTCGAGAACATGCAGGGCCTCACTAAGAGACCTTCCTGACACACAGACCTCGTCCTCTTCGGCACACCTCCTCCCGCAGTCTGCCCAAGCTCTCTTAGAGTGTGCTAAATCTACAACAAAATGGTTTTTTATTTTTTTTTTTTGCTTGTTGGGTCACACCTGGCGATGCACAGGGGTCAGTCCTGGCTCTGCATTCAGGAATCACTCCTGGCAGTGCTCAGGGGACCATATGGGATGCTGGGAATTGAACCTGGGTCGGCCATGTGCAAGGCAAACGCCCTCCCCACTGTGCTATTGCTCCAGCCCCTCTTGCTTTTCTGTATGTCTCATCCTTCAACTCTTTTCTGCAATGAAGGTAAAGACCCAAACCCCGAGTAGACGCTGGGGCTATTTCCTTTCTCTGCACAAAGCATAAGCTTGCTCAGGTTTGAGCGTTACTGAGTCCCCAGATCTAGCTGGGAAGAATTCCTAAACTGTATCTCTCAAGCGGGCCCCTAGGCACTGCAGCCTGCCGGCTACTTGAGCGAGGACTTGAGTGGGTTCTCGGGGCGGGATCCCATGCAGTCCTGACCATCCCCACTGTCAGATTCCCTCCTCTGGGGAGCTTAAGGGCCTCCACATCTCTGCAGCTCTGTGAGAGACAAAAATTTCCAGATCCAATAGTGTGAATCCACCAGAGGATACTTCCTCCAGTGATGTCACAAGTGCCCCAGTCCTGGAAATTTGGCTCAGGGGTTATTTTTGCACTTGGCATCATTATTATAGCCATATTCAGTCACAAAAAGGTCCATCTGGGCCCCACAAAAATGAATCTGTTTAGCAGGAGGCGCCTCCACCGGCCCCTCTGAAGGTATGTGTCGTCCTGTGCTTTTGCTTCCGTCTAAAGGGGTGGGCACCAGTTTGGAAGGGGCTGCGTGAACTATGCTCGCAAGCTAAACTTTGATGCTCTTACACGCAGCTGCTTCTTCACAGGCGTTTTCACCTTCGGTTGAGTTCTGCAATGTGGCTCTAACTTTTTACTTTGTTTATCTTTGCTTTTTGGGTCACACCCGGCAATGCACAGGGGTTAGTCCTGGCTCTGCAACTCAGGAATTACTCCTGACGGTGCTCAGGAGACCATATGGGATGCCGGGGATCAAATCCAGGTCAGCCGTGTGCAAGGCAAACGCCCTACCCGCTGTGCTATCGCTCCAGTCCCCTAATTTTTTACTTTATTAAAAAGTAAATAAAGTACTTAAAAAAAACAAATTTAAATGAACAGAAAAACTACAACTAGTCCAACAGGCTTCTGTGTATCCTTCCTGTGGGGAGAAAAGAGAATGGCAGGAGACATTATTTTCAATCCGGGATCACAAAGATAATAAAAATGATTCTATGTTCCCTAACGTTGAGAGATATGGACGTTTAATCAAAGAGTCGTTTTTACTAAGCCATTTGACTCTGCTGCAGATATCCTACTCTTCACCTCTACAGACGTCCTATGTATTTCCTAATAAGGACATTTTCTTACTGTGAAATAACAAGTAAAGTTCAGAATTTTAACACAGACGAAGCTCTATTTTCTGCTCTATACTTTTCAGTCAAGTGTGTCCAATTATTTCGGTCCTGCTCTTTTGTGGGGAATAGGGGGCACCTGTAGCTGTGCCCAGGGCTTATGCCTGGCTCTGAGCTCGAGCATCACTCCTGATGGGGACCCAGGGGCCATATGTGGTGCTGGGGACCAAACCCAAATGAGCAAAGTCAGTGTCTTATCCGTTGTGCTGTTGCTCCAGCACACACAACCTTATCCTAACAACTGCAATTATTTTTAGGGGAGGGGGCAACAATCCAAGATCATACAATGAATCTCCTTGTTGTGTCTCTTCATTTTCCACTTAATCTGCAAGACTTCCTCAATTTTTAACCATTACTGACAACTTTAAAAGAATTTTTTTTTAATAAATCACCATGATGGGGGCTGGAGCAATAGCACACCGGGTAGGGCGTTTGCCTTGCACGCGGCCAACCCGGGTTCAATTCCCAGCATCCCATATGGTCCCTTGAGCACCGCCAGGGGGTGATTCCTGAGTGTGGAGCCAGGAGTGACCCCTGTGCATCGCCGGCTGTGACCCAAACAGTAAAAAAGAAAAAGAATTACCATGATGTACAGTTACAGACTTACAAACTTAAGTGATTACGTTTCAGTCATAGAATGGTCGAGTACCCATCCCTCCACAGTGCACCTTTTCCACCACCAGTGTTGCCACCCCCACCCTGTCTCCCCCACCTGCCTCTGTGGCAAGCACATTCCCTTTTATTCTCTCTCCTTTTGTGTGTTATGAGTTGCAATGCAGGTGAAGTGGCCAACATGCTTGGTCTATAGCCCACTTTCAGCCTGCATCTCCCATCCCTAGCGTGCCCTCCAAGCATCATTCAGTTAGTGGTCCCTTCTCTCTCCCAGCTGCCTATTCTCCCAGCATGTGAGGCCGGCTTCCAAGCTGTGGAGCCATCCTCCTGGCCCTTATCTCTATTATCCTTGGGTATTAGTCTCCCGTTCTGTTACTTTATATTCCACAAATGAGTGCAGTCCTGTGTCTGCATCACAGACAACTTTTAAAGAGTCAGGTCAGATGTTTTGCAGAATGTCTCATTTGGTGTGTCTGACTTAGGGCTGGGGTGGGGGGAGGAGGAGGAGGAGGAGGAGAGAGAGAGAGAGAGAGAGAGAGAGAGAGAGAGAGAGAGAGAGAGAGAGAGAGAGAGAGAGAGAACAGAGACAGAGACAGAGAGGTTAATGGATTTGCCTTGCATGAGGCTGACCCCAATTTAATTCCCTGCACTGTACAGTTCCCTGAGCACCCCTGGGAGTGGCCCATGAACACAGAGCCAAGAACAGCCCTTGAGCACAGCTGGTGTGACCCAACCCCGCCCCAATTTTTAATTAAAACTTTATTAATTTACCACTGGGTTACAAAGATAGTTACATTCCTGGAACACAGGGTCATACCCTGGTGTGTGCCTTATGGTACCTCACAGTGCTTCTTACTCCGTTAGGAGAAGGGGTAGAAATACCCTTGAAGTGTCACTGCTTCAAATCAAAAACATCAGGAAAGATATTTTCAGTTTATGAGAACTTCCTTCCCTCTGCAACATTTTATTTATTTGCTTTTTTTGGGGGTCACACCTGGCGATGCAGAGGGGTTACTCCTGGCTCTGCACTCAGAAATTACCCCTAAAGGTGCTCAGGGGACCATATGGGATGCTGGGAATTAAACCCAGGTCGGCTGCGTGCAAGGCAAACACCCTACCCGCTGTGCTATTGCTCCAGCCCCATTCATTTAAAATATATTGAATTTTGTCTAAATTATTTATGACAACAGTGGCTGCAACATGGTACTGTCAGTCCTACCTCTCAGGAAGAACCTTTTCTCCGGCTCACCCATCCACCCACCTATCATTTATCCATCCACCCATGGTCCATCCATCCACTTATTAATTCACCAACCTATACATATCCAGTGCAGAACCTGCTAACCCCATGCCAGGTTGTCTTCACCGGGACCCCTCAGATGGGGGTGTATTGAGTTTCCCTCTCTGCCCCGTGCAGAACCTTGGCAGCCGAAAACCTCCAGAACCCAGTCACAGCCATGCTCAAGGCCACTCTCCACACACTCGGACGAGCCTCACCCATGAAGGAACCAACAGAGGAACCCAGGTATGCGGGATCTCCAAGCCTGCTAAGATGGGAACTGGGTCTCCTCCACCCAGATCCCCAGTTTTCCAGTAGCTTGGCAGCCACACCCACAACCCACAAACTACCCCTCCCCCCCCGGGGGGGGGCATGTAATCTCATCAACAGCCAAGATCCAGAGACTATGAAACAAAGCTCCTGGAAGAGAGAGATGCAGAAATCTTGCATGGCAGAGCCTGGCATATTCAATATGACAAAAACAGTGACAATATGGGCCTCATTCCCCTGACCCTGAACGTGACAGGGTCGAATGAGACATTACTGGCGCCCGCTCAAGCAAATCGATGAGCAACAGGAAGACAGTGATACAGTAACTCATATCCAGCATCTGTTCACACACCTATCTATCCATCCACCCATCCATCCCACCCACCCATCCACTTAACTACCACCTATTATGACCACCATGAACTCAGGTTTCTTCCCCCCCCCATTTATTTATTTATTTTACAAAGTTCATCATTGGGTTTGTCATACAATGTTCCGATACCCATCCCTCCATCAGTGTAATTTTCCAGCACCAGTGCTCCCAGTTTCCCTTCCACCCCTCCAAGCCCTCACCTCCTCACCACTGCCTGCCTCTATGGCAGGCACCTTTCCTCTCTCTCTCCCTCTCTCCTTCTCTCTCTCTCTCTTTCATTTTAGGCATTATGGTTTGCAATATAGACACTGAAACATTATCATGAATATCCCTTTACCCTCTTTCAACACTCAGTTCCTCTGGACATTTCCAACTAATGTTGTCCTAATAGACCCTCCTCTATCTTAACTATCCTTCACCCCACCTACCCACCCACCCTTTTGTGGTGCTTTCCAGCCTTTGCCCAGTGGACTCAGATTTCTAAGAGCTCAGTGCAAGGAAACAGAAAACTTTAAAAGCCTCAGTCCTCGGTTAACCGTTCTTTCTTACAACATGACTTGCATGGTTAAAAACTCTTGAGTCTTACAGGCTCATTTTTAATATTTTGTCTAGGTAGTCTATAAAATCTTAAAAGGTTTTTCAATGCCCTCCAAAAGTAAATACAATTAAGTTTTGGATGAAGCACTGGTTTGAAATATCCAAGGCTTCATCTCCGGGATGGATAGCTGGCTCCTGTTACAAACACGGCCATTGAAAGATGGCATTCGGTCAGAACCGTCCAACATCAGCTTACAGTAGAACATTCTTGGTGTATCTCAGTCTTGATCTTGCTTCTTCTTGAAAAAAATCAGATCATCTTGATGTTGACACCTGAGGCAAGTCAGCCGGGCCTTGAGTGTAGATGGCAGTCTTAAGAAGCAGGATATGTTACTGTTCGTCAAATTAAAGTTACCTTTTAGTTCCAAGTTCAAATAAACACACATTTTCGTTCAGCTTTTTAAGACATACTGCTATTTCAATTTTGGGCAAAAAGTGAGGTTGTTTTCCTTAGACTGCTGTTATTAAAGAGGCAAAGGTCTGAGTTAATCCACAATGTTTGTTTTTAAAGGAAAAGCAACAACTTACATAGAAAACCATGAATCATCAAAATGCATTTTTTGGTTTGTTTTAACCATGTCTAATGGATACTCAGGGTTTACTCCGGACTGTACTCAGGAACCATTCCTGGCGGTGCTGAGGTTGGGGGTACATGTGTGTGGGGGGGAGGGGACAGGAGGTGGACCATCTGGAATGCTGGGATTGAACTCAGTTTGGCCGTGTGCAAGGCAATCTCTCTACCCATTGTACTCCCCCACCCCCCAAAGTACTTTGTAAGTGGTCAGATGTGTTCCCAGAAATTTCCCGGACACCAAGATGATGTTGTTGATTCGGGAATACAGTGTCTGCAAACACACACACTGATGTGCTTTTTAAAAATAACTTTTCTCAAGCGAAAAACAAAATCATGCTGGGGCTGGAGCGATAGCACAGCGGGTAGGGCGTTTGCCTTGCACGCAGCCGACCCGGGTTCTAATCCCAGTATCCCATATGGTCCCCTGAGCACCGCCAAGGGTAATTCCTGAGTGAAGAGCCAGGAGTAACCCCTGTGCATCGCCGGGTGCGACCCCCCAAAAAAAATCATGCTGAAAAGGAAATTTCAAAGACTACTTTGGGGTGGAGGCAGTGCTGGGGGCAGTACTCAGGACTTACTCCTTGCTCTGAGCTCAGAGTCAGGCAGAGCTCCTGGCCGTGCTCGGGGGGTTGGGGGGGGGGACCCCAGGGGGTGCTGGGATTCAACTGGAGCCAGCCGTGTGCAAAGTGAGTGCCTTACTCCTGTGCCCTCTCTCTGGTCCCTTGAGCAGGAAGTCTTTAACAGTCATTCCTTAAGGGGGTGGGTGGGCGTGGGGGGAACCCTGTGGAGACTGGGTGCAAGCTGGGACCCCCCCGCGGCTACGTCTCCAGTCCAAGGAGGAATGTAGTTTTGGAGACCTCCAAGTGGTACTCAGGCCTTGGACCCCTTCCCCGGCACCTGTGGCTCAATGCAAGGGCCCGAGAATGCCACAAGGTCCAGGCTGGGGGTATCCAGGCCACCCAGTGCTCGGGAGCCTTCAACGATGCACCTGGCCATGCAGTGCCAGGGATCGAGCCCGATGGCTGCACTCAGGGAAGTGTCTTAACCCCTGTACTCCCTCTTGGGGCCCTGAGTTTAACTTTCTAAATGAAATTACAAAATATTGCTAGTGGGTCTTTGGAACGCCAATCCGGCTTCATTTCACTGCATTTCATTTTGTGGCTTGGGGGCGAGACCCAGGGGTGCTCAAGATTCTTTTTTTGGGGGGTCACACCTGGCAATGCACAGGGGTCACTCCTGGCTCTGCACTCAGGAATCACCCCTGGTGGTGCCCAGGGGACCCTATGGGATGCTGGGAATCGAACCCGGATCGGCTGCGTGCAAGGCAAACGCCCTCCCCGCTGTGCTATTGCTCCAGCTCAGGACTTAACTCTTGGCTCTGCGCTCAGGGATCACTCCTCACGGTGCTTGGGGACTGAACCTGGCCCAGGTGTGTGCCAGGACAGCACCTGACCCACCGTGCTCTCCCTCCTGCCCCCAATTTTAAATGCACACATCACGGGAGACGTGTCACTTCAGATGACTTAACCAAGAGGCTGGTGCTGGATGCACTGTGAACTGACCGCGTGGCCAGCACAGATGGAGCAGGGCTCTTTTGGATTGTCTGGGATTAAGAAAGCTCACCTTCTTAATCTCCAACCCACAACACTCAAGTTCTGTGCGCATCCCCCAACGACTTCAACACTCACATTGGCCCCTGGCCTGTTCACCAAGACCCCCTGAGATGGTCCAGGCACTGGAACCTCTGAGTGGTCTTGCATCCTTGGGCCCTTGCACTGAACTGCCATCCGGGTTGGCTGAGACCCCCTGGTGGAGCCCCTAGGACTCCTGAACACTGCATGGGAAGCCCCTGACCCCCGGAAACAATATTTAAAAAAATAGAGTTCACTAGCATTTAAAGTTCAGCCATTCCAGTGGCATGGAGGGATAGGACACTAGTTTTATTTATTTGTTTATTTTTCTTTTTTGGGTCACACCCAGTGATGCACAGGAATTATTCCTGATGGTGCTTGGGGGACCATATGGGATGCTGGGGATCGAACCTGGGTCGGCCACGTGCAAGGCAAACACCCTACCTGCTGTACTATATAGCTTCAGCCCCAGGACACTAGTTTTGAGAGTGGTTTGTTGACAGCTCATAAAAAGAAGCTCCTCTCCAGTGACCGGAAGTCTGGATGCTGTCTGTGGCTAGTACCTGTGTGAGTCTCTTGCTCATTTTTCTCCAAATACTTTCTGGTTTTGTGTTTTCTTTTTGGCTTTTTGGGTCACCCCCGGTAATGCTTAGGGTTTACTCCTGGCTCTGCACTCAGGAATCACTCCTGGCCATGCTCGGGGACAGTATGGGATGCCGGGGATCGAACCCAAGCTGGCCGTGTGCCGAGCACACATCCTCCCCGCTATGCTATGGCTTTAGCCCCGTGCTTTCTGGCTTACTTCCTGGTGTCAGGGGTTTCTCTGTACTCTAGGTACTGGTTCTCAAGCTCCATCTCTCCCCTTCAGGCTTGAGGAGTCTCTACCACAGGGGTAGGCACAGGGCGAGAGGCACAATCTGGTGTTTCTAACTAGTTTCTGGCCCCAGGGACCCACACTTTGAGAAGCTGTGTCGGGGGGTGGGGTGGTGTTTGAATGTTACAGCGATACATTCAAACCATACACGTTTCTCCTTGGCATAGGACAAAGTGACCTTTTGAAAGTCAAAAAACAAGCAAAAACAATGCACCCATCGAATAAACGTTCTGGGCACAGGGATGGCCCCGAGACCAACCGAACCTGCTGGCTCAGCGTTTCCCCAGGAGCCGGAGGGCGGGTGCTAGGGAAGAGATCGCTTCTGATCTCAGGAAAGACTCTGGCTCTCAACAGCATGGGGACGAGGTGGGAGCACTCCCCGACAGACAGACAGACGGCTCGGAAAGGAGATAGAAACTCTTTTATTTCAACTGAATTGCACTTCCTTACAAAAGTTCTATGATGCCCTTAAAACAGAAATAAAATAGAAACTTGTTTCTTGAACTGCCTTTAACCACGAAAGACCAAATAAAACGTCTGCATTCCACAGATGCCCGCAGTGTGCACAAACCTCATTATTGTGTCACCCTTGTCGTTCCCCACTCCCGAAATACTAACCATCACTTCCAAGCACGCCACACACCCCCTATTGCTAGACAGTGCAGTCATTCAGCCCCGGCAGTGTGTGCATGTATGTGTGCGTGTGTGTGTGCATGTGTGTGCGTGTGTGCGTGCACACAGGCACGCATTTTTAAGGCTTGATTCTATAAAACCTCCACGTCTCTCTATCAGAGAGTCCAAAACCCCACCAGAGAGAGGCATGTGACATATGCCATTGAAGGGTGGTTCACGCCTTATCCAGAGACGTCGTGGATTTCCTTAAACCACGTCAGTAAAACCTGGAGTCCCTTCAACTCAACATATCAGAGTCACGTCCATCGAGAAAAAAACTCCAGACCCAGTGCTCAAATCCAGCAGTGTCGGCCCCAGCGGCGAGGAGCATGCCTTTGCAGCCTCATCCATCAGAACGCTCTTGCAGAAATGGCTCTGGGTACATCAAGTATCTCACTGGCAGGGGGGAGGGTCTCCCACAGGCAGACCCTTCAGCAAACCTCCTGAGACCCCATGCAGACTTCCAATCCATGGTCGGGTGGATCTGGTGCGGTGCCGAGGATCAAACTTGGGGTCTCACGTCTATAGTTCTTATCGCTCCACCACGGACGACCTCCTCTCCCCCCCCTACAGTATTTTACCTTTGGTGGCTTTTTTGTGGGGGGAGGGAAAGCGCTGTGAGGAAGTAATAGATCCTCCTAGTTAGGTTAAAGAAAGTTGTGAGACAAATGGCAACTTCACACAATCTTCAAGTAAAAAGAATCCCTGATATAACTGGAAAGTAACATGCAATTTGGGGAGAGGGTAGAGAGTGGAATTAAAAAAAAAAATCAGCGACAACTTTGTTTTCTACCTTACAAAAGGAGCTTTGGCTCGGAGTCTCTTAAGGCACAAAAACCTGGCGGATAGTTTGGATTGGTGCCCTGCACCTCTGATTCGGGTAAGAAAACACACACCCACACCCACACCCCCCCACACACACCCGCACGCAAAACCTCGACCAGTTAAATAAAAATAATAAATCATTTTGTGAAGAGTGTAAAATGAATGGGTAAAAGTTGGAGGGGAAAAAAAAATATATCCCAATAAACTACAATCTCGTACGTGTAGGTGCATTGGTCACTAGACTTAAAAAACAAAACAAAAACACCACAGTTGACATAGTGCAAAAAAACTGATTGGAGAAATGCCTTTGGAGCAGAGCTGATATCCCAGAAGGGTCACAGAGCAGTCTCAAAAATAGTTAAGGCCGAGGGCTGTCCGTTGGAAGCGTTTATAAGCATGTGCCCGTTGTGCGTGATATCCGGATAATTCTTTCTGAAATAGACCTGCAACACAAATAAATAAATAAATAAATAAATAAATAAATAGAACCGAAAAGGGAGGTGTGGACAAAGAATAGGGTTCCAGTATTTTAAAGTTCTCCTCCCCTTGGGGGGCCAAAGCAATGGTTCAATGGGGAGGGCGCTTGCCTTGCATGCAGCAGACCCGGGTTTGATCCCGCGCTGGGATGGTCCCCTGAGACCACCGGGAGTGATCCCTGAGCACAGAGCCAGAAGTCAGTCCAGAGCACTGCCAGGTATGGTCCCCAAATCAAATTTTTTTTTTTTTTTGCTTTTTGGGTCACACCTGGCGATGCACAGGGGTTACTCCTGGCTCTGCACTCAGGAATCACTCCTGGCGGTGCTCAGGGGACCATATGGGATGCTGGGAATCGAACCTGGGTTGGCCACGTGCAAGGCAAACGCCCTACCCGCTGTGCTATTGCTCCAGCCCCTCAAATCAAAATTTTTTTAAAAAATGAAAATAAAGTTCTCCCCAAGTTGATGCAGTTCTACGTCCGCTCCTTGGTAGGAAGGAAGTCCTATCACTAGTTAAGGCACAACTGAAAAATGCAAAGAGAGAGAGACATGGAATGGAGCCTGTTCTTCAGCCAGGCATCCCCCAAAGCCCAGCCGGGCTTACAGCTCAACAACCTGTAGGTCCATTTTAGTTTTCCTTCCCCCTCAGCCTCGATTTTTTTTTTTTTATCACTGCCTGAAATTGATAAGCAAAATCTTTTTTTTTTTTTCCCCTACTACCTCCAAACTTGGGAGATAAATTAGAAACAGGCTAACAAAGGCACCGGGAGAGGCAGGGTGTCTGCATGAGGGTTTCTCATTCTCACACAGAAAATGAGCACAATACGCAGTGGATGTTAATATCAGGTTGTAATCCCCATATTTTATAAACTCTGATTGACAAGCATTGAGACGCGGGCGTCGATGGATGAAACTGGCCCGCGTTTAATTTGTGCGGCAAAGCGGTTACGAGGCCCATAGAAATGTGATCCGAGGATAGTGGGCCCACAATGCGGAGAAGAGCAAAGGCCTCACAATGATCCCGCGAGCGACTTCTCTAAGAACGGGAGATGATACGAAAATAATAGGACCGTCCTTTGCCGAGCCTTTGAGTTCCTGAATTCTGCCAATTTCGCGCGGAACTAGCGAGAGATAGAGGCCTTCTGATAAATGTATAATCAGAACATAAAGGAAATGAAATGCTGTCAAATTTCTCTGTTCCGCAATCACCCTTTTTTTTTTTTTTAGGTGCTGTATCCTATCTGGGTCCCTTGACAGATGCGCCTAACAAAATGAAATAATGTCGAGACTTTGAGCTCTTATCTCAAAATGTGTTTGGGCGAAGAAAAAAAAAAAAAGGACTTCAAATGGAATTTCTCTTCCCCCCAAGAAGAATGGGAAAAGTTTTGTTTGCGTCTTTAGAGCCGAAAACGCTCCATCTAGCCGAGGCCGTCGCGTGTCACTACGAGCAGGGCCTCCGGGACGACTCGGGATCTGCCTGAGGAAACGGGGCCCTGAGACAGGTGTGGGGACGCCAACAGAGCGAGCACAGGAGGGAGAAACATTCAGATGAGAATGCAAGACGCTCTACACCAAGCAGACTTTCTCTCTCTGTCGCGGCCCCTGATCTTTGGCCCCCAGAAGCATCGGTCTAGGGAAAACACCACTTGAGGCAGAGAAGAATTCCCCGCTGATGCTGCCACCCGCCGTGGTAAAGCCAGAAGGATGATTTCTCTTTTTTCCCTTTTTGGGTCATACTCGGCGATGCACAGGGGTTGCTCCTGGCTCTGCACTTAGGAATCAATCACTCCTGGTGGTGCTCGGGGGACCCTACGGGATGCGGGGAATCGAACCCGGGTCCGCTGCATGCAAGGCAAATGCCCTCCCGTCTCTGTGCTATCGCTCCAGCCCCAAGGACTATTTCTACGTGATGCAAGTTTTTAGAAATAAGGCCCTGACCTGCTCCAAGGGCTGGAATGCTGACTGGCATGCAGAAGGCCCCACCTCAACGTGCTCCCCCAGGCTCCAAGCACCAAGCTGGGAGGAGCCCCTGAGCACTGCTGGGTGTGTCCCCCGAGCCAAATCTGAAGAAAAAGATCTTTGGGGGTTTTGTGTGTGTGTGTGTGTGTGTGTGTGTGTGTGTGTGTGTGTGTGTGTGTGTGTGTGTTCATTCCTATCAGCTCCTTACTCGGTTCTTTTCAGTTACTTTCATTTTGTGCACGTTTTACATCTATGTACGGGGATCAGGGTCGGGTGGGTGTATGTGTGTGGCTATTTTTTGGTGAAAGTAAACACAGCCAGAAGAGTGGGTGGAGGGGGCCGAGGGTGCTTGCTGTGCTTGCTGACCACCTCGGGTTCAGTTCCCGGCATCCCATAGGGCCCCTCGAGCTGCCAGGAGTAACCCCTGAGCATCTCAGGGTGTGGCCCCCAGACAAAAAAACCAACAACAAGAAGAGCCTATGGAAACGTAACCCATTTCCCACCACTCTGACTCTCCTCTCAAATAAGCTGGGTCCTGTCCCATGACCCTCTCAGTGGGATTTGTGATGACAAACTTTTATTTTTGATTTTGGGGGCACATGTGGTGGGGCTGAGGGGTCAGACCTGGCAGCGCCTGGGGGGGACCCTGTGGTGGTGAGGATAGAACCCGGGTCCCTGGCATTCAAGGGAAGGGCACCGACCCTCCGACCCAGGCTCCTGGCCCCGTGCTTAGCAGCCTCTCGTGGAACGGGCTGGGCTTCCTGGCCCAAGCACTTGAAACTGAACCCTGGAAAGAAGCTTGCTGTGTTTAAGTGCTTTTTCCTGACTTTGACTTTCACATTTTGGGCCACCCAAGGTTGGGGGTGGGGGGACGGTGCTCAAGGATCACTCTTGGCCCTATGCTCAGGGATCGGAGCGATAGTCTAGCAGGGAGGGCTTTTGCCTTGCATGCAGCCGACCTGGGTTCAACCCCTGGCATTCCCATATGGTTCCCTGAGCACCGCCAGGAGTATTTCCTGAGTGCACAGCCAGGAGTAATCCCTGAGCATCACTGGTGTGACCCAAAGAGCCAAAAAGAAAAAAAAAAACATGCTCAGGGGTCACTCCTGGCTCTGTGCTCAGGATTACTCCTGGCCCTGTGCTCAGGGTTCTCTCCCGGCAGGACCATATGCAATGTCAGAGCCATACACCCCTTGGGGCTGGAGCGATAGATAGCGCAGTGGGTAGGGCGTTTGCCTTGCATGCGGCTGACCCGGGTTCGATTCCCAGCATCCCATATGGTCCCCTGAGCACCGCCAGGGGTAATTCCTGAGTGCAGAGCCAGGAGTGACCCCTGTGCATCGCCGGGTGTGGCCCAAAAAGCAAAAACAAACAAATAAACAGAGCTGTACACCCCTGGATTATGTCTCTGACTTCCTCTTTCTTTTGCGTGTGGCTCCTCACTGGGCAGCCTATAGGGAGAAAAGCACCTTTCCACTAGGGTGGGCTGTGAGAGTGTGAGCTGCAGAGATTGGGGGGTGGGGGGTTATCTCGAGGACGCTTGGCGGGACAGCTCCCACTTTCTCCTGGGCCTCTCTAGGCATCTGGGGGCGTGAGGGGGACTCACCAGACTCAGGAATGAGATAAGGACTTACCTCATAGGTGCTAATGAATGGCTACGGGAGCTAAGTGTGGGGTGTCATGGGAAGGCAGCTTGGAGAAGTGTCCCCTCCGTCCACAGAGAGCGGCAGCACCCTCCTGTCACCCAGACGATGAAAACAAAGCATGGCGAGGCGAGGTGCCATCTCTGGGCACTTTTGCTATTTTTCTATCCTTTCTGTTTTTGTTTTTTTTTGGGGGGGCCACCCACGGCAATGCTCAGGGCTTGCTCCTGGCTCTGTGCTCAGGGATCACTCCTGATGGGCTCAAAGGTCTATAGGAGGTGCCAGGGATGGAACCCGGGTTGGTCACAGGCAAGGCAAATGTGCTAGCTGCTCTTTTACTCCACAGAACCCCGAAGTCGTAGCTGAGACACCTCGAAACTGGGGTGGTGGCCGGGAATCCGTGTGGCAGGACAGGGCTTCGAGCCCGGAGAGATACTGCCGTTGTGACACGTCAGTCACGAGTGACCTGGCAGGGTGGCCCCGTCTCTCCCCTGGTCAGAAAGTGAGAAGGACGCCAACCCTGGCCGAGATGAAGGGAGTCGAGGGCCTAAGGGTTCAGGTCAGGGCAAGCAGCTTGTGAGAGCATGGTTTGTTGGGGGACCGACCTCCCGACCCCTCCTTGGGGCTTATTACAGGCCCACTCACGGATGCTCCGAGAATAAGCAGGACTGAAATTCTAGGAGTCACCAAGCTGATCAAGGGAAGCAGATTGCTTCATTACTTCTTAGGAAGGGGGTCACACCGGGTGGTACCCAGGGCTTACTCCTCGCTCTGTGCTCGGGGACCCCGGTGGGGACCCCTGTGCTAGTGCCGGGAATGGAACCCGGATGGGTTGGGAGCAAGGCACCCCCCCCCCCCCCCAACTGTCCTAGCTCTGTTTGACTTGTTTGGGATCAGCTCTCGAGACAACAGCATGATCTCAGCCACGGTCATTTATCACCCTCAGGGCGTTCAGTAGGTCAGGGTCAATAGGATGGCTGCTGGCTGCAGCTGCACCCTGAGAAGGGGGTGGGGGGAGGGGCACGGATGAGCTCTGACCCCCTCACCTCGGGACCGGTCTGATCCCGGTAAGTGCATCGAGGTGCCAGACTACTTTCTGCTCCATCATCCTCTCCTTTCTTTGCTCGGAAATCACCCCAGGGGCTGGAGCAATAGCACAGGGGGAGGGCGCTTGCCTTGCACACACGGCTGAAATGGGTTCAATTCCCAGCATTCCATATGGTCCCTGACTGAGCACCACCAGGAGTAATTCCTGAATGCAAAGCCAGCATTGCTTGCTGGGTATGACACAAACAACAACAACAACAACAACAACAAAAACCCCTAACCCACCAGGATCTTGAAACCAAGGAAGACCAGCCATGGGTGAAGTCAGCCGGCATCAGAAATCCCGAGAGGCAAAAATAACCCTCTGCATGCAGACACAGAGGGTGGGGGGCCTCCTCGGGGGCGACACCCCTGCTCTAAGCTGCCGGGGGAATCCTAAGGCGTGCCTCCGAGGAAGTGTGTGGCGAAACCTTCTTTGCCCGAGCATGAGCATCTGTCAGGGCCAAGTCCTCAGAGAAGCTCCTGAGTCTGAGCCGCACTGTGGCTGCCCATATGGGGACTCCAGGAACCTGCACCCACAACTTCTGCCTCAGTTTCTCTCTCTCTCAAGGGTCGGACTCCAAATGCGGGTGGTGGGAATAAAACCAAAGCAGCACAAGGTCTGTGTACTGATGCAAAAGAGCGAGGGAAAGCAACAAGGCAAATGCAGCGGCGATGGTAAGTGTCCACTGATGGGTGGGAATGATTTAAAGCCAAGTAGGACACATTCCGAGAGGCCACACAATCCATCAAGGACGGGAAAATGTGACCGAGCCAACGATGACCACGGCTAAGGAAGAAATGGCAGAGAGAAAGGAGGAAAAAAATGCAAGAACTGACAGTTTTATTGAATGTAGCACTAAGATTAGCCACTGCTCAGACACACAGAAGGAGCTGCGGAAGGTAAGGCTGGGAGAGAGGTTCGATTCCAGGCACAGAGCTGAGACTCAGCAGCGGACACTTACCAAGGCGTTTGGTTATGAGTTCAAAGCCTCGGCACCCGACATGCGCCTACTGTGGTGCCAGTGGCAACCGTTGTCTTTTGGGACTCCAGGGGCCACGTGCGACTCCCGGCCCCGCTGCAGCCAGGTGTGTGCTAGCAGCACAGAAAGCGGTGTGAGCCCCAGCAAGCACCTCAGCTGGAGAGATGTGTGATTGCCGAGGCTAAGAAGTACGGTTCTTGGCCAGTACCTGTGAGCACTGCAGAGACTCCCCAGATGGGATTGTGACTGCAGCTCAGTGCCCTGACTGAGACCCCTGGTTAGTAGGGAGCATACATCAAGGAGTGCAAACCTCAGTGAGCACTGCAGCTTGGGGGGACCGTATGAAGGGTCAGGGGTCAAAATAGAGATGACCACGTGCAAGGAAAGTGCCTTAACCCGTAACAGGCTCCACAGGGAGAGACCGACGAGCAAAGGCAGACACGCACAGGAGCCCGCAGGCCACCAGCACACAGGGAAGGGCGGGGAGGAAGAAAAAAACTAACAACAGAATAGGTGAAAAAAAATTACTGCCCCCAACTAGCGCACTGGCCAGAAATTAATTTGGAACTAGAAGAGATCAGGAGAAATAGCTTTATTTCTCCTGATGATACAATGACGATACAACATATATTTAGGAGCACTATCTGTAGCACTGTCATCCCATTGTTCATCGATTTGCTTGAGCAGGCACCAGTAATGTCTGCGTTGTGAGATTTGTTGTTACTGCTTTTGGCATAATGAATACGCCACGGGGAGCTTGCCAGGCTCTGCTGACATTTAGTACATGTTCGGAAAGTGGAGAAACATAGTCCAATTAAAAAAATATTTTTTTTTCAAAGCTACAATCCAAAGAACTTCTACAAGCAAAAGGCCGGTAGCTCGAGATTGAAGCATTCCAGGGGAAGGGAATGGTCTTCAAAATAAAGGAGACATCTTTGGGCATCCAGGAAAGATGGATTCTCATGGCCTTGGATGTCTCCGGAGAAACGGACAATCTCCAATTCTCCAGAGGCACAGACTTCATAGCAAAGATGATAATGATGAGGTGAGAGATGGCGTGGATTTCAGCAGCAGCAAATCAAAATTAGAGCTGGACCAAATATTCCCCACACAGGCTGTGCCAGGGACCCCAGAGCCCATAAACCCTCCCTTGGGTAGAGCAATGTTGTACACAACTTGATTTGGGGGTGGGGGGGGGGTTGCTTTTGGGCCACACCCATCTGCGCCCAGGGCTCAAACTGGGGTTGACCATAGGCCTTAACCTCTGGGCTACCTCCCTGGTGTACAACTGGATTCTCTCACTGCTGCCCACAATAAAAACTACATTTCACATCGGACTCAGTACAGATCCGTCATCTTGCACTTCGCTATGTCCAAAGAGACTGGTGAAGTACTGATAATGCCTAGTAAAGGAGCACTGCTGGTGCTCTTCCGGTCCATTTCGCTTCTAGTTTACTTCGTTTGTTGTTGTGAGCTTTGGGGGGGGGCGGGGGGCGGGGGAGGCAGTAGGGTTCGGGGGCCACTTGGGTGCTGGGGATGGAGCTCAGGTGGTCCTCACACGTGCTCGACCACGCCCCGGCCATGCCTGTTTTATTTCCTAAAACCCACACTGGTCCTGTAGGTGATCCTGGGAGGGGAGGTGTTCCCGGCGCGCCTTCCGCCCAGAGATGAACCAAGAGCCGCGGCACGAGAAGCAGAGCCTCCCGCCTACTGACTGTGATCCTGAGGTCTCCTAACCCATTTTGGCACCAGAGCAGATTCTTGCAGCCATCCATTTTGACTGTGAACTGAGCTAAAGTATTAGAAACCCAAAACCGCGCGGCCGCTATTGCGGCCGCGCGGGCTCAAAGTCTTCACTTTTACCAAGGAAGAGAAATTATTAGATGATGCTTATTCAGCAGGTCTGATTGTTGGGGAAAATTTCCAATCAACAATAGTGAGTTCTGTATGGAAATATGAAATGTACTCTATATATAGAGAGAATAATGGGAATATCATCAACTACTTAGATGGGGGTGGGGTGTGAGGGGGGGTGTATTGGGGTTCTTGGTGGTGGAACGGGTGCACTGGTGAAGGGATGGTGGTTTAATCAGTATTTGACTGTGACTTAAACCTGAAAGCTTTGTATTTTTTTTTGTTTTCACGGTGGTTCAATAAAATCAATGAAATAAAAAAAAAAAAAAACCCACACTGGTCCTAAGGAGCTGAAAGAGACGGTACAGTCCCACAAAGGGGCTCCCAGAACCTGGGAATCAGCAGTTGCAAAGAGGCTCTTTTTTTTTTTTCTTTTTGGGTCACACCCAGTGATGCTCAGGGATTACTCCTGGCTCTGCACTCAGGAATTACCCCTGACGGTGCTCAGAGGCTCAGAGGACCATATAGGATGCCAGGGATCGGTCCCAGGTCGGCTGAGTGCAAGGCAAATGCCCTACCCGATGTGCTATCAATCCGGCCCCCAATAGACTCTTTAAAAGAAACAAATTCTGGGGGCAGGAGCGATAGGACAGTGGGGTAGGGTGCTCGTCTTGCACACTGCCCACCAGATTCCAGTCCCAGCACCACCTACGGGCCACCAAGCTCTGCCAGGGTGACCCAAGTGCAGAGCCAAGAGTAAGCCTCGAGCACCCCCGGGTGTGACCCAAATCCCACTCACTACCCGCCTCCCCTCCCCAAAGCAACACATCTAGGATGAGAGATGCAAGTCTTCTGAAAGGGCTCAAAGTGGAAGTCAGAAGGGAGAGCATTTGAACGGAACCTTGGTGGTGGAACAGAGAGAGGGGAGCTGCCTTGTTACTGTTTAGACTCAGGAGGCAACAATCAGCAGGATTCCCAGAAGAAACAAACACACGTGAAACAGTGATTCAGTATATGCAAGAGGCCTGGGTTGGGTCTCCGAGGAGTGCTGGCATTCGTGCTGAGCACTGAGCCAGGAGCAGCCCTCAGTAGTGGAAGCATTCCTCTCACTCCCCAAAATGCCCAGTGTGTTTTTTTTTTTGGGGGGGTGGGGAATTATATTCAAGTATTGCAAGTTCTTTTTTTCCCCCAAAGATTAATAATTCTTGGGGCTGGAGCAATAGCACAGCAGGTAGGGCGTTTGCTTTGCACGCGGCCGACCCGGGTTTGAATCCCAGCATCCCATATGGTCCCCTGAGCACCGACAGGAGTAATTCCTGAGTGAAGAACCAGGAGTAACCCCTGTGCATCGCCGGGTGTGATCCAAAAAGCAAAAAAAAAAAAAAAAAAAAAAATTAGTAATTCTTAAGTATGGATTACTGGTGCCTGCTCGAGCAAACTGATGAGCAATGGGACGACAGTGCGAAGTATGGATAACTATATGGAACATACTCTCAAAAAAAAAAATACATGGGCTAAACCAATGTGTATAAAAAGGGTAAGATTAGGGTTGGAGTGATAGTACAACAGGTAGGGCAATGGCCTTGCATGCAGCCAACCTGGGTTCGATCCCTGGCAACCCAGATGGTCCCCCATGCACCATCAGGAGTGATCCCTGAGTGCAGAGCCAGGAGTGAGCCCTGAGCACTGTGGGTATGGACCCAAACAAAAATAAAAACAAAAAACAAAAAACGAAAGGGGAAGGTGAAATGGCACAGCTGGATTCTGCCGCTGAGAGGAGAAACATCTATGGGTGGGGGCAGAAGATCCACCAGGACCGGCAGAAAGCAAAGTGCAGGGGGCCCTACCTTAGTTTTGCACAAGAGCCCAAAGCCTTACGTGCGTCAAAGAAAGTGCTTTAAACTAGTAGAAAGAAAAAAAGTTAAGATACAAATGGGCAAAAGCACACTCCCTGCCGAGAGCTCAAACTGTGCACATCTGTGGACTGAAACTCACAGCACTGAAATAACCCACACGAAAAATGACGGGCCGTGCAGTGGGAAAGCTGTTCCCAGAGGAATGGCCAGTTTACCTCGTGACACCCAGGTCACATCCTCTGGACCATGGCAGGGCCAGCCTGGTGGCTCAGTGGCAGGATGCAGGTCTCACTGTGGGGTGTGTGAGGCCTTGGGTTTGACCCCCAGCACCCAAAGAACCTGAGTAAGAACGGGGAAGACCCAAATGGGGGGATGTAAAAAAGTAGACTGAGAAGGGCTGCGGCGATAGTACAGCGGGGAGGGCGTTTGCCTGGCACGAGGCCCACCCGGGTTTGATCCACGGCATCCCGTAGGGTTTCCTGGGCACTGCCAGGGGTAACTCCTAAGAGAAGAGCCAGGAACAATCCCTGAGCATCACCGGGCATAGCCCAAACAAAATAAAACAAAAAAGGAGACTGAGCTATTAAACCCTTGCTCTTCCCTGTAGTTCATGCCCTATGATCATTTACAAAAAAGACCTCGGAATAGGGACTCAACAAACACACAATAGTACGTGTTCAAGTGAACACACATTATTAACGGGGCTGAAGTTGCCCAGAGAGCACTGCTCTGACCCCAAGGCCACAGGAGCCAACGCTGATGAACACAGCAGACGAGCCAAGAGCTAAATCCCAGCACCCTAACGTGCCGGAGGCTTCTCGCCACCAGGTCGTGAAAGGCCACTTGGAAGGATTTCTTTGTGACATTTCATTTGGGGGCTACCCCTAGTGGGGTGAGGGGTTACCGCTGGCTCTGTGCTTGGGGGAGGGGTCACTCCAGAAGCGCTCAGGAAACCAGGTGATACTGGGGGTGCCCACGGTTAGGGAGTGCTTCTGTCCTTGGGAGGGGCAGGGGAGGTGGGGTTCCGTCTCAGGAGCTGGCTGGAGCTCAGAGGGCACTGAAGATCCAAACCGGCCGCCCCCGGCTGCTCCCCTCCCGTTCCCGCTTAAACGGGCACAGCTCGGAGACCCTCGGTGGGAGCACAGAGCAGGGCTGCCAAAACCAACCCCCCAACGAACACCTAAACCCACTGAGCACCCACCGTGTTCTTCCCCACCCTCAGGCTTACACCCTGACGACAAGCGAGAGTGTCTAACGTGAGGATCTGCCCCCAGACTAGTGCTCTAAAGTCACGGACCAAATGCGGAGTCTGAAAATAATATAGAATTCATTGCCATGTAAAAAATAAATAAAGCAGAGTCTGAGGGAGGGAGGCCTGGCTCCAGGCAGGTCTCCGGACACGGCAGGGGAGCACTCTGCATTTCTCAGGGGGACTCGGTGATGGAGGGGACCAGGACTGTGTTTTAGGTCAATCTTCCACGCACGGGGACCACAGAGTACGGGAACACGGGTTCTGCACCCACAGTTCGGCTGACGGGCCGAATAAGGCGCAAGCGATTTTATTCCACTTTACAGTGACAATCTGGGACACGCAGCATTCAAGCAGGAAGGAAACACACAGCGTAGTGAGACCGTCCTGGGTCTCTCTTCATTTGCCACACCTGGTGGTGCTCAGGGCTGACTCCTGGCTCTGTGCTCAGGGATCACGCCTGGAGGGGCTCAGGGCTGACTCCTGGCTCTGTGCTCAGGGGCCACCTTGGATGCTGAGGTTTCTAACCTGGGTCAGCCACACACAAGGCAAGTTCCTGAAGCCTTGGACTCTCTCTGGCACCCACAATTTTTCTTATCTAATTAGGAAACAGGACCCCCCACTAAAACAAGCCCCCCTACACTTGCATGCTAGGCCTATCTACAGGAGTCGCTCTGAACAAGAGCCCCTGCTGACTGTCTCTGCCCCTCACTTCCTCCTCGCACCCTGACAGCGAGCACTTCTCAAGGGCACTGGGCACCCATCTGCATGAAACAGAACGGGGGTCCCCCCAAAGCGGAGTCTTCTGGGCGGCCGGGGCCCCGGGAAGTGGGGAGTCCCCTCAGGGCTCTCCTGGGGGGGGGGTGCACCTGCTTGCACCCGTGCGTGCACCCTCAGCAGACCTGACTTCAACCTGGGATGATGTGGACTGCGGAGGCCCCGGCCCGGAGCTGCGTCTCCGCAGGCTTGTAATTGAGGAGGGCCCAGAGTGCTCGTTTTCCCAGCCCTGGAGCCGGAGCGCGCGCGCGGGGCCGGCGGAGACGGATGCTAATTACCACCCGGCGTGGCGAGCTCACCTGTTTTGCTGTTTCCATGAGGGCAGCAGCCTCGGCCTTGCCCAGTTGTTGCACCATCTTGGAAAATAGGCTCTCTTTATTCTGCAGCAAAATATATGGCTCATCATATTCCTTCAGCCTGCCTGCGTCCAAAACCTGTTAATCAGCAGAAAGAAGGCCATTAGCACACAATGTTTTGCAGCAACATATTATAGCTCAGACAATATTTCGGAAAGGGGCGGGAGACGGAGAATAGAAGGGCTCCATTTGGGTGGTAGCATCTATTTTGCCTGGCTGGTGTTTAAATGGTTTGATTACCCCATTTGACGAGGCAGACAAAGGCCCATCCCGACCTTTTATTATTTATAATGTTATAGGAAAGGGAGAAAATGAAAGTTTCAGGCTATTATTATGGACACTCAGCAGTCCTGTGGCATTCTGTGCCCCGCCAAGGGCATCTGGGGTTGTTTTCGTTGGTTTGGGCTTTTTTTTTTTTTTTGCTCGTGGCCCGGGCTCGGAGGGCTGATGGGGATGGACATTCAGAGTGGCGGGAATTTGTTGATGGCAGACAAACTCAATGCGTGGAGAGAGAGGGTGGTGATGTCACACAAGCCCGGCCAGGTGGTGAGGTTCTCGCTCATCTGGGGGCAGAGAGGCCTGAGCACATGTGGAAAAGCAGTCAATGCTCCCAGAATTTTTTTATTCCAGGAGGTGCTGGCGCCTGTGGCTGGACAGGAGGGGAGAAAACCCTAGCGAGGAGGGCCAGGGGTCGCTTGGTCCTTGGGCGGGAAAGGCTGGCCGGAAGTGCAGCCAGGACCCCGGTCAATTAACGTTTCAAGAAGCGTTAATTGCTCGGCCCAGAGGAAATCACTAGAAATCCAATTTTTTCCCCATGGATAAGACAAAAGAAGCAGTTAAGAAATTGAGCTCCAAGGTCCAGTGACAGCTGGGCGGCGCGGCACAGGGGACAGCGCGGGAGGAACTGCCCAGACCGGTGAGTGTCCGTTCTCACGATTATCTCTGCCTTTTTCTCTTCCTTCAGTGGTGGGGCTTTGTAGCCGTTTTATTGCTCATTAATATGTCCTGGACTGGAGCGATAGCACAGCGGGTAGGGCATTTGCCTTGCACGCGGCCAACCCGGGTTCG
The DNA here is from genome assembly GCF_027595985.1 of Sorex araneus. Classification (NCBI taxonomy): domain Eukaryota; kingdom Metazoa; phylum Chordata; class Mammalia; order Eulipotyphla; family Soricidae; genus Sorex; species Sorex araneus. The sequence goes on from NC_073302.1 coordinate 287,899,842, forward strand.
ATTCCTCCATCCCTCTTGGAGAGCCCGGCAAGCTCCCTCCCCGTGGCATGTTCGATATGCCAAAAACAGTAACAACAAATCTCACAATGGAGACGTTACTGGTGCCCACTCGAGCAAATCGATGAACAATGAGTAGCTTGCCTGGTGCTTTAGTGCTAACATGTCAAGAGGCAACCGACAAGGAGAGGACAGGGCTCTGAATTCCGCATTTCTAACTCCTTGGTGACTCCGAGGGCTGAAACAATCAGCACAAATGAGGGGTGAGAGAGACGCATCCTGCTGTTCCTTGGTGCCCTAAGTCCTTTGGTTGGTCGGGTCCTAGTTAGAGTCAATTCCTCGGAAGAGAATAGGCCGGAGCGAAGCAGGACCGTGTTTTTCTACATCTGGGGAGTGCTGCTAATTCCAACCCGGGGTATATTCAGTTGGGGAAACATTTATTAAGTCTTATAAAGGGCATTTTCCTGTTAATCTTTTGTTTACTACGGTGAATCGCTGCTAAGGGCAGTTTTCTCAAAAGAGTTCAAGAATAATTGAATCTGTCACATCGACACAATAATTAAGACGTCCTATAATTTGGCACGCCAATTTAGATGCCCCGAATGTGTAATTTTACTTAAGCATAGCATTATAGACTATAACCAATCCTCCTGACGCTGAAGAAAGAGGGGGGAAATGCAATTTTAAAATATAGGTCTCTCACCCGCCCAAGACTAGAGTAAATAAGTGAATCAAATTACTTCATACAATGAACAACTTTATATTCTGCATCAGCAACAAGAAAGACTTGTAAAAGTCACTTCAGAGTTGGTGGAAGGTGAGTTCTTTGGCTCTCGAGTCTGGAGTCTATTGAAGGGAAAGTATTGCTAATCTTTCATTCTTCTCAAACTTTTGATTATTATTCAAATGAGTGATGAGTAAGTTTTTTCCACTTTTTCTCATATTGTCTGAAAGCCCACGAATGCCACCGAGGTTAAGTCATTTTCAGAACTGCCCAGTATCTAGAAAGGCTGAATGTGGGGGGGGAGGGGGTGTGAATAAGGGTAGGTGGCTGGGAACAACCAACACCCAAAACTGAATGCCCTAAAAAAGGTAACAAAATTAACAGCACACATTTCAGAAAAATCGTTTTGGTCAAAAATACTTTGAGCCCTGAAAGCACCTGCAAGTTAATGCCAATGCATCATACTTTGTAAAGGAAAATTTCCATTAGTTCCAATGCTTAATAATTTTACTAAAAGTCCAATTTTAACTTCTGTATGAGGACGATTTAAGAAAGTGAAATTAACACACCTCCTTAATTATACTCATGGCGTGCCCTGCGTTGAAGCACAGAATCTTCGGCGAATTCAGGAGGGTAAGAGATGGGATTGTGTATAAATGTGTCACGAAGAACAATGGCCTCCTGATCATCAATAAAATCCTTAACTAAATGAGCAGATTTCTGGCTGGAGCAATAGCGTAGCAGGTAGGGCACTCGCCTTATATGTGGCCGACCCAGGTATGATTCCTGAGCACAGAGTGAGGAGTAATCCCGGGCTCCCAAACAAAAAGTGGTAGAAATTTGAATTTGAAAAAGAAAATTGAAAAACAGTGCACTGAGAACTTACTGTGTCCCATGCGTCACAATCACACCTGTTAATTCTCAAGGCGGATGTGGTACATATTTTCCCTCCTCTCATTCTTCCTGTCAGTCCACCCACCCATCCATCATTCCCTGCTTCTTTACTTCAATCACCCCACACTCCTCTCCATCCACCCACCCACCCTCCATCCCTTCCCCCTCCCTCCTCCCTCAGGACCAATTACCACACCAGGATTCCGGCAGTGAAGGAGTCAGGGCTGAGCGAGAAGCAGCCATAAAACTCAGGGGACGAGGACAAAGACAGTCTCAAAAGTTCGCCAACGCTAGCGCTGGGATTCGAACCCAGAGTCGGTTATTCTCCCCTCCCTACGTGAATTCCAGAGAAGGAAACGCATCATCGGAGGGAAACTCCCACTCATTCTTGAATTTATTCAGGAAGCGGTCGTCACTGCAAACTAAGGGTGAATTCCTCGGAACACGAGGCCTGATGATGTGTAGCAAAGGAAGACCATGGGCCCTGTTTTGGCTACAGGGCATCTCATACTGGGAGAAAAGAGGCGGGAAATAAACACCTGTGTGTCTAGAATGTAAGAGAAAAAAAGAACACAGCAAGGAGTTTAGCAAGAGAAGAGACGACTCTGAGGAATGTCCATGACCGAGCTCTTAACTTATAGTTAAGCATTAGGCCCTTTGGCCAGGCCCATCTCGATGCCAGGGTAGCACACAACTCACCGCTTGCCCTGGGTCCGTTCCATCCCTCGTCGGGACCCTGCTTTTGGGGGTGCTAGGAAGTAAGGGCAGCTGAGGCTTAGGTTGAGAGATCAGATGCCCAGGAGGAAAATATCATGTAGAGTCAAATGACTCCCAGGTTACAAAAGCAAAGCATTTGCTAAGTCTTCCTGTGCCCATACAAAAAGGACATGGCTCTGAATAAACTATGCAAAGGACTCAAGGAGAAGAGAAAAACAGTATTTACAAGTCAACAGAACACTAAGAAAGAAGCTACAAATAAACACAGAGGAACGGGAGCACTGTGACGGGAGTAACCCAATAAACCTAAACTACCTGAGGCTATGTTATCCTACAGAGGAAGAGCTTCAAGAAGAATCCCTGGAAGAGTGTAGAGCCCAGATGCTTAGAGATGGGAATGGGTGGGTATCGGCCCTGGTATTGGCCATGATAAGCTGCATCCATCACCCATGATACAAGTCAGTAGTAAGGAAACTGTTGCCAGAGCATGGCTGGGTTACCGCGACCATCGGGTGAGACCACGGGGGAGAGTCCGGCGGGCACAGGGATGCAGCTACAGTGGGAGACAGGGGGACAGGGTCAGGGGCCCCAATGTGTGTGTGGGGGGGAGGGCAAGTGGCAGAGGAGAGAGTTAATGATTTTTTTGGGGGGGTCACACCCAGTGCTGCTCAGGGGTTCCTCCTGGCTCTGCACTCAGGAATTACTCCTGGTGGTGCTCGGGGAACCCTATGCCACACTGGGGACTGAACTCCGGTCAGCAAACGCCCTCCCTGCTGTCCTATCGCTTCAGCCCGCGAATGATTTTTGAGGCCTGAAACGCATGTCTATTAAGCATTGGGGAAGAGGAAGCGGAGAAGGGACGGGCAGGGGGAGGCCTCTTGGGGGACACCAGAAGGCAGTCTGGCCGCGAGAGCAGGGGTGGGAAAGCGGCCGGTAGGGCCATCTCCCCACTCCGCCTTTCAGCACCGGTCTGAGCAGGGTCGGAGCTTCCAGAACAAGCCCGGATAAAAACCACTGGGAAGTTTCTGTACAGGAAACACGTAGAATTCACTGCCAACAGCTACTGGGACCGCCTTTCTATTGAAGTATTTAGCTTTCGTGGGGGGCAGTGGGGGGCACACTCGGTGATGCTTAAGGTTTACTCCTGGCTCGGCCTTCAGGAGTCATTCCCAGAGGGTGTGGAGGACCACACGGGCTGCCGGGGGTCGAAGCAGGCAGAGCAAGAGCCCTACTTGCAGCACTAACACCCTGGGCCCTGAGCCTTTCTCTCTCTCTCTCTCTCTCTTTTTTTTTTTTTTGGTTTTTGGGTCACACCCGGCGATGCACAGGGATTACTCCTGGCTCTGCACTCAGGAATTACCCCTGGCGGTGCTCAGGGGACCATATGGGATGCTGGGATTAGAACCCGGGTCGGCCGCGTGCAAGGCAAACGCCCTACCCGCTGTGCTATTGCTCCAGCCCCGAGCCTTTCTCTTTAAAGACGCGTCTCCGGGAACCGGCTGTAGGGTCCCCTTCCCTTGAGAGTGACATGAGACACACACAAGAGGCCCCCGGCAGGCGGGTCTGCGCGTCAGCAGAGTTCCTGGGCGCCAGAGTCTGTCCAGGAACAGGCGAGGACTGACGGCGGGGCGCTCGCTGGCGGGTGCAGGAAGGAGGCCTCGTCCCGGCCTAGCCAGCCGGTTACATAAGCCCCGCGCTGCAGAGGCGGTGACGGGGCCTGCGGAGCTGCAGGGATTCCGGGCACCCGTCCTAGCTGGAGAAACGAAACGGGCCCCTTGCGACACGGCTTGAGCCATTTTCCTTGGCGGGACGCCCGCGGCTGCAGGGGCAGGGCAGGACGGGGTGGAAGGCAGCGCAGTGACGGGAACGGCTTTCAACACGCCGGTGCTGGAGGGACCTGGGGACAGTCATCCGGCCTTGCAGGGTGCTGCCTTCCCGGGGGAGGTGCAGCTCTGATTTTTCTCGGTGGCCAGAACTGGGGCCCAGATCATTCGAGGTCTTTCCAGAGTCTTCCAGGGCAAGGGCTGGAGCTCACATGCCCACCCAGCCACTCCCCTCTAAAGCTCCTGCTCCACCACCCGTGCTCCCCACCCCCTTTTTCTGGGTCACACCTGGCAATGCTCAGGGGTTACTGCTGACTCTGCACCCAGAAAGTTAACTCCTGGGGGTGCTCGGGGGACTTTGTGGAATGCTGGGGACCGAACCCACGTCAGTTGTGCGCAAAGCAAACGCCCTCCCCACGATACTATAGTTCTGGCCCTTCCGTGCTCCCCTTCTAAAGGCGGTGCTCCCCTAGACTGCACCTCCTCCCTGCCCACTAGTCCTTCCTCCTTCTGAAAATTGCACGTGACTCCAAGGCTACATTTGCAGGCAGCGTTTTTTGAAACCCCCCAAGAACCGCCAAGGATGGGGCTGGGAACGGGGAGGAACAGCGTTCCACTCAACCTCGCCACGCTCTTCCGGGCAGACCTGCTACTGGCGTGCGGAGTTTGGAGGTCTCAGCACGGACGGGGAAGGGGAATGAGTTTGCGGCCTCCAGAGGTGACAGTAACCTGCAGAGGCTGCACCTGGCCCCGGGGTGGTTCTGTGATTCGGTCCCTGGACGTTCTCGTGGGCCAGCACGACACGCTGTGCGGATAATAGCACGCAGGTGCTCCCCGGGCTGTGTCTGCGCCTGCTCCCGGGGCCAGCACCCAAGGGTGCTCCAGAGAGCTGGGGCGAGTAGTAGGGAGTAGAGGATGAGAGCCACAGGGTGGGCTGCAAAACACGTCCCGTGTGAATAGCTACTTCTAAAATTAAAGAGAGAGAGAGAAAAAAAGCCGACAGGCAGGAATCTGTTGTTGGCGCAGAGATAGTGGTGAGTATTAGGAGAAAGAGGATTTCTAATTTGTCTGTCTTGCTCCACTGTTTTTTGTCAGCTGAGCAAACGGAGACGATTAAATTAGCTGTCGTGATGACTACATCATGTTTAATAAAGTTAAAATGGAGTGAACGTCTTTATAAAACAGAAGTCTAAGCCGAGCACATTAATGGCGCTTAATGAACCAAAACTGGGCAAATCCCTTTGGAGAGCCAACACATAAACAAAGCTATTAATTAGGTCACAGTTGTTTCCCAACAAGGCTTTTGTTTGATTTACTTACAGTAAACAAAACCATATCCATCCGTCTTTGTGCAGAAGTATTCACCAGTGCAACAAAATGTAATTATGACACCTTAAGTGCCGGCAATTACACGACTTTATGATGACAACGGTGTTGGTTCTGCCCTTCATTAGCCTCCCTCCCTTCCCCAGCCACTCCCCGGGCCGGCCGCCCGCGCCCCTGGGAGCAGGAGGCTTCGCAGCTGATTGACTTGTCTTCATAGCCTTAGTGCTTCGGGGACAGCAGCTCAAACCCTGGCTTTCGGGAAACGGAACAGGTATTTCTAAAGCGACTCCCAGCGTGCACCCCCTCCCCCCCTCAACATTGCTTCACCCATCGGAGGCTGGAGAAAGAACATGACTGCCCTGATGTCAGGCAAAACTGAAAGGCAAGCGGGAAAGCAGACGTTCTCCTGGGAGATAGAAGAGAAGGGAAGGCTGGAAACCTGGGGAGGGTGGACGGAGCAGAGAGGGCAACCCCCGCCTTCCGCCCCTCACTCTGGCATGAGCCAGGAGTAACCCCTGAGCATCGCCGGGTGTGACCCAAAAAGAAAAAATAAAAAAAAAAAAAAAGGAAAGAAAAGAAAAGAAATTCCTTGTCCCCATATCCCCGGTCAGTTTGGGCTAACGGCAGGAAGGACGGTGCAGGAGACTGACCGCTGTCCAGTGCACTGCACGCAGCAGATGAGGCACTGACAGACGCTAAGCAAGAGGATGAGGTAAGTCACGTCTCTTGGGACCCGTGAAGTCTGATCCTGTCAGGCCTCCCCAAACCCAGGGAATGCCCCAGACCCCAGCTCGGACCCCGATGTGAGCCCTGGGAGGGTCTCCATCTCCTCGTGAGGGACCCTCGCTGATGACCCCCGTGGACAGCGCCCCCCCAACTGGAGTGGGGCGTGCAAGGGCCGTCGGTCCATGGGGAAACGGAGTTCTTGGTGCACACGGCACCTTCCTGGCGGGGAGGGGAGGAGGTGGACGGGGCGAGGGCTTGGCCTAGAAGCCCCCGGGTGTGGTCTGGGCGAGAAGGGAAGAAGGGGGCAGTGGAGTAGGACAAGCCTCAGAAGGGAAGGAGCCGGCTGACCGCTGCCCACGGCACTGCACACAGCAGATGAAGCATCGCCAGAAACTGAGCAAGAGGGCGAGGGAAAGGAGTTTCTCGAAGTTTTCCTAGGAGCCCTGGTGGATGAGAGCTGGGAGGGGCCAGCGGACCAAGCTGGCCGCACCGTCCTGCCCGAAATTAGCCCAAACCAATCGTCCACTGCTACAGTCGGGGACAGGGAATTTCTTTTCTTTCCATTTTCTTTTTTTTTTTTTTTCGCTTTTTGGGTCACACCTGGCAATGCTCAGGGGTTACTCCTGGCTCATGCAGGATGCTGGGAATCGAACCCAGATCAGCCTCGTGCAAGGCAAACGCCCTACCCGCTGTGCTATTGCTTCGCGCCCCCCCCCCCCCGGAAATTTCTAAGTGGGAGTAAATGCCTAGCTACCACCCTCAACACTACAAGAACAAAAAAAAAAAAATCCCAAGGCTAGTATGACAACATCCACATGGGAACACTCCAAGGCAGAGACTGGATCAGACAGGGACCCCCAATGACACTGAGACGGAACCATCCAGCCCCTGGATGTGGGGGGGAGGGGAGGAGGGTCGGGTCCTCACCATTATCTTGTCGCTGTCGATGATGGTGTTGAGCCTGTGGGCGATCGTCAGCACGGTGCACTGGGCGAATTTCTCGCGGATTTTCTGCTGGATTAACTCATCGGTTCTGGAATCAAAGAAGTTGAACGGAGCTCAGTGAAGGCTGACGTGAGACGTCAGGGGAAGGACTGTAAAAATATTCTCAATCATGTTTTTGGAAACCCAGTATTGGAACACATGCTCTGTGGCCTAAGTATCAAAAAAAAAAAAAAAAAGTGGTTACTTCAAATGGCTCTGACGGCATCAGCCAGCCAGGAGGAGAAGCTTCCAGGGCCAGCGGCAAGTGCAGGGGCCCAAGAAGGACACTGCCAAAGGCACGGGAGCGGCCAGTGATGGAGGCAAAAATAGGATGAGTCGCCGGAGGAGGCAGAGGCCTGAGAAAGGCAAGCGCGCAGGAGAGGGTGCAGGAAAGAGAGCAAAAGACACAGCAAGAGAGATACAGCGGGGCCCGAGCTGGGGGCAGCCGGCAAATATGAATCAGATGGCAACATGCGGTTACCTAATGGGACCCTCAGATCCACGCTTGAAGGACAGGAGAGTAAGAAAGAAAAAAAAAAAACCTAAGGTGGAGTGTTATAGAAGAGTTGGCGGACATATAGACCAAGAGAGGATGCCTTGCCAGCCTTCCTCTGTGTCAATCAGTCATAAAGATGACTTCCCTGCTGCAAACATTCTTGAGAACAAACAAACAAACTAAAAACACAACACCTAGGGGCTGAAGCAATAGCACAGCAGGGAGGGCTTTTGCCTTGCATTCAGCCAACCTGGGTTCCATTCCCAGCATCCCATATGGTCCCCCGAGCACCACCAGGAGTGATTCCTGAGTGCATGAGCCAGAAGTAAGCCCTGAGCATCACTGGGTGTGACCCAAAAAAAAAAAAAACCCCAAAAAAAAACAAAAAACACCTAAAGCAAACACCAAAAACTTGGAAATTTCAAAAAAATTTTCACTAAAAACAATGGAAAATATTCCTCCCTCAAATTGGCTCACAAAGAATCAGGAGTCATTTCAAGGAATTCAGCGTTCTTCAAATGCCTGGGAGCATCATGAGTATCTGTATCAACGGTTTGGGCTACTTCCCGTGTTCCAGAGTTCACGGAAGCATGAAACATTTTCCCCTTTCCACTCAGATTCCAGAGCCCTGGGCCTCCACGCTGTACCTTGGATCCACATTTGCCGTTGCTTCGTCAATAATCAATATTCGGTTTTTCCTGAGAATAGCTCTGGCCAGACACACCAACTGTCTCTGTCCCACACTAAAGTTTGATCCCGATTCTGCTAGCTCAGTGTCCATTTTACCAGGAAGATCTTCGATGGCTTCTTTGAGTTGTACCTGTGGATCGAGAAAGAAGACGTTTTTCTCAGCAACCAACCCCAGGGGAGGAGACGAGTCTCCGGACGCTGAGGCTGAAGTCCCTGGGGGGACATCTGAGGAAATGTAACGTGCAGGGCCGGGGGCGGGGGACAGTCAACTCATGACGCTGACCCAGAAAGAGGGCAGAGGCAGCCCAGAACAGAAACGCTGCCGGGACTGTGTACCGAACCCCAGGCCTGCCAACACTCATTCTTGTCATCGGGAGGCAAAACGTTGCCCAGAGTCAGTCATCTTGTGGAGAGAAAGGTGCCACGGTGTGACATGACATCGCTCTCAAAGGGAAACACAGCGGACCGGAAACATTCTTTCTAGGCTGTTCTCTGAGTGAGCAGGCATGCAGAAGAAGACGTGTGTGGAACAGATAACTGGCTAAAGAAACTTTGGTACATCTACACAATGGAATACTATGCAGCTGTCAGAAAAGATGAAGTCATGAACTTCGCATACAAGTGGACCAACATGGAAAGTATCATGCTAAGTGAAATGAGTCAGAAAGAGAGAGACAGGCATAGAAGAATTGCACTCATCTGCGGAATATAAAACAACAGAATGGAGGCCTAACACCCAAGAATAACAGAATAACAGAATAACAGAGTACCAGATTTGCTCCATGGCTTGGAGACCGGCCTCACATGCTGGGGGAAAGGGCAGCTCAGATAGAGAAGGGAACACCAAGCAAAAATGTGGTGGGAGGGCCCACTCGGGATGGGAGAGGCGTGCATAGAGAAGACTATATAGACCGAACACGTTGGCCACCCAAGACCTCCATTACTAACCACAATGCCCAAAGGGAGAGAGGGAACAGAGGAGAATGCCCTGCCAATAAGGCGGGGTGGGGAGGGGGATGGGGTGGGAGGGGGTGAGAGGGATGATGGGGTCAACAGTGGAGAATGGGTACTGGTGGAGGGATGGATACTCAAGCTGTATATGACTGAAACACAAGCATGAGAGTATGTAAACCTGTATCTGTACCCCCACGGTGATTCATTAATAAAAATAAATAAATTAATTTAAAAAAAAAGAAGACGTGTGTGGAGGCGGGAGCTTTGGATGCAGCAGGGGGGCTGGGTACCTGAAGGGGTGCCTCCGTCAGGGAAAGGAAGATGGCAGCTGCAAAACGCCCAGAATTCCACACGGCCCTGGTACCCACACTTCTGCGTATTTACCCCCTCACCCCCTAACTTACAAAACTAAGAAATTTTAAGAGACTTGCAATAACCGCCCACATTTACTGCTTATTACATGCACGAGCCAAGGACTAGAAACAACTACATTGCAACCAAGGAAGGCTCTGGCGGTTGGATGAAGAAGCAAAGGCCCCTGGGCCCCGAAACAGAGAAACAACTCAGTGAGCAAAGGTGAAATCCACGGGTCAACTTGGAGGACACGAGTCACAGAGATCAGACAGAGAGAGATAAGCACCACGGAATTTCGTGGTAGTATGTATGTCCTGTCGGAGCGAGCACAACCATGGGATTTCATTGATGGTAAAAGGAAAAACCAAAGAAATGGACGGATGAAGTTAAAACAAGATGAAAGTTCCAAAGTCTAAAACCAGAGTTTTGGGTTTTAGGAAAAAAAGAGGGAGAGGGCTGAGCATGGTGGTAGAAGGGGGCGGGCAGAGGTGGGGTGGGGCACAGCTATGTGAGGAAGGGAGAATATGTAGTCCTTTCTGTAGCACTGTATCACTGCCATCCCGTTGATCATCGATTTACTCGAGTGGGCGCCAGTAACATCTCCATTCATCCCAGCCCTGAGATTTTAGCGGCCTCTCCTTACTCGTCCTCCCCAACTATTGGCGGCTTCTTTCAGGGTCAGGGGAATGAGACCCGTTATTGTTACTGTATTTGGAATATCGAATACACCACGGGGAGCTTGCCAGGCTCTTCCGTGATGCAGACCTTTAATGGGAACATAAGTCAGGATGTACAAACACACACTGGAAACTTCTCTCCTATGATTTCAATAAAATGAAAGTTAGGGCCAGGGGGCTAAGCGGCTAAGTCAAAGGGCAAGAGCCCAAGTTCGCATGCAGGAGCACAGGGTCCAATCCCCAGCACCAGGGGGTCCCCTGAGCAATAAGCCCCAGAAGAATCTCCCTGAGCACTGCTGGGGGAGGGGGGCTCAAAAGACAAAAACAGGAAGTCAAATATTCCTTCTGAACATTTAATTCAAAGATACATGTCGGGAACTGGCAGAAAGAAGAGGCAGAGCAAGGCTACTGCGTCCCTTGTAGTCTCAAAGGAATGTTCTGGGCTGAGTGAGATGTTCTCGACCTGGACTAACGGTGGACATCTACACACTTACCCACGCCACACTCACACTTCCAACAGGTGAGGGGTCTGTGATGGATATTAGACTCAGTAAAAGTGGTGAAGAGAAAGCGTCTCAGGGCCTCCCACCCCTGCCCCAGGACATCACCCCTTCCCCTCACTGACAACGGTCATGGCACTATCCCCCTTCTGAATGTCACACTTCCTTTCCCCTCCACGGCACGAGGAGTGAAAACCAGCAGCACTACAAAAAAATAAAAGTGATAGCACAGCGGGTAGGGGGTTTGCCTTGCACGCGGCCGACCCAGATTCATTTCCCAGCATCCCATATGGTCCCCTGAGCACCACCAGGGGTAATTCTTCAGTGCAGAGCCAGGAGTGACCCCTGTGCATCACCAGGTATGACCCAAAAAACAAACAAAAAAGGTGGGCTGGAGCCATAATACAGCAGGCAGGGCTTTTGCTTTGCATGCGCCCGACCCGGGTTCGACCCCCAGCACCCCATCTGGTCTCTCAGCACCGCCAACTGCCAATTCCTGAATGCAAAGCCAGGCGTGAACCCTGAGCATAGCCAGGTGTGGCCCAGACAAACACACAAGTTCAGAATCTGTGTAGGGTTTAAAATCGCTGCCATCATACTGTAAAGACAGTGACGGATCCTAATACTTAGTCGACCTGATCCTTCACTGAAAAACGAATGTCATAAAGAAACTCAAGGGCCAGGGCTGGAGCAATAGTACAGGGGGTAGGACATTTGTCTGCCTTGCATGTGGCAGACCCAGGTTCAAGAGTAAGCCCTGAACACCACTGGGTGTAGCCCAAAAACCAAGAAGGAAGGAAGGAAGGAAAGAAGGAAGGAAGGAAGGAAGGGAGGGAGGGAGGGAGGGAACAGTGGTGATATTCAGATCTGCATTTCTTTTCATTGACAGCTGGCGCTTCCCATCCACAGAGATAGACTTGAGTGCACTGCCCAAAGCAAAGTGCACCATGGGCCTTGAATGGAAGTGACATGAAGGGCTTCGGGGGTGGGAGAGTAGGGTATTTGTGAGAGTGAGATGGCATCCCTCATATTTCCTCCCTCCCTCTCCCTCTCCCTCCCCCCCCTCTCTTTCTTTAAGAATATTTTCAGTGTCAGGGATTGAAGGGCTTGTAGTCCAGCCTCTGAGTTGCATCCCTGGTCTATGCTTTATTTTTGACTTTGGGAGCTACTCCTGGCCATGCTCAGAGACTACTCCTGGCTCTGTGCTCGGGGGTCAGTCCTGGTGGAGTTTGGGGACCGTATGTAGTGCTGGTGGTCTGCCGCATGCAAAGCATCGGTCCCCTCTCTCTCTCCAGGTCTCACTCTCTGTTTCTACAGCCTCAACAATTTCAGAGTTCTGTTTGATCTGGGCTACACCTGGCGATGCTCAGGGCTTCTGGCTCTGTGCTCAGCAAACACTTCTGGCGGGGCTGGGGGGACCGCGTGGGGTACCCGGGATCGAAGCTGGGTTGGCCGCATACAAAGGAAGCACCCGACCCACTGCCCTCTCTTCCAGCCCCACTTTCAGAATTTATAGAGGAGACTCTAAACTTCATTTTAATTTCGGGAAACAGAGTTAAGATCCTATGAAATAAGGGCAAATTATGAACATGACAATTTTTTTTTTTTTTTGCTTTTTGGGTCACACCTGGCGATGCACAGGGGTTCCTCCTGGCTCTGCACTCAGGAATTACTCCTGGTGGTGCTCAGGGGACCCTATGGGATGCTGGGATTCGAACCCGTGTCGTGCGCTCCCTGCTGTGCCATCACTCTAGTCCCTGAACAAGATCGTTCCGGATAAACACCTGTTGCCAAGGAGCACTTTCCCCCCACCAACGAAACACTGTGCTCCAAGCTCGGACTCTCTGCAGATCTGCAAGAGGAATCTCAATCTCGGAAGGGAGCACAAAAATCATTTCCTAGTCATTCCTGTTCTGAGAAAGGCGTGTCTCCCTTTCACCACTCAGTCTGCCCTGTGCACCCCAGACCTCCGGCTCACCCCATCTGTCCCTCTGCGGGGCCACTGTTCCCCCACCTCTTCTTCTGTGGAACTGCACGGCACCAAGGCTCACGCACGGAAGCAAAATCAGAGGTCACCTGTTCTCCAGCGGGGGAAGGGGCAGGGAGTGGGCGGCCGGAGGGACACAAAGTCCCCAGAGCTGTTCAGAAGCACAGGAGGTGTGCGACGGCTTAGCGCAGACATGCCCTGGGAAACCAGAATGACGGGCACAGACGCTGTCGCATTTCCAACTTCGCTTGCTCACGATCCAAAGCCCATCTATAGATTAAAGGCACAGCGCTAAGCTTGGAAGGTGTGTGTAGGAAGTCGTGCTTCCCCCAAATGAACGGAGCGAGCAATTATTCGGTACAAACGGACACGCAGGTGGCGGAGCTACGTCCGACGAAGAACTGGAAATCTCGAGTTTAGCAGTGAAACTCGCTCTCTGCCACCAAGCAGCTTAGAGTCCATTGATGGCTAGAAAAAGGAGCAGGAGTCTAAGAAAGAACCAGGACTAACCACTGGTACCTTGAGTAGTTAAAATCCCGAGGACAAGGAAATTCAAAGGCCTGGTCAAATCAGCAACAGGACACAAGTAATAGAAAATCATCAGAAACACTGTCTGCAGGGAAAGAAAGAAGTAGTCTCCAGGGTTCTGTTCCTTGTCAGCATGAAAATATCAGGCTGGTCCATAAATAATTTTATCACATTCTGACGACATGTAGCTTTCGGAACACTTTCTTATAAAACTCCAAAGCATTTTATGAAGTACGCTCTCATTTATCGTTGGTTAGTGATGAGAGGGGATGACTGTTTCCACTTAGTGATGTTCCCACAGAATGGAACAGTGCCAGCGTCCACTGCAAGGGCAACTAGTCACTCGGTCACGAATGGAATTTGAACCCATAAACAGAACTTCTTGCTTTGGTGCTCTGCCAAGGACAAATCAGATGGCACATCTGTGGCTACTTTAGAAAGGAACCTAAAAACGTGGGGTGGGGGCACTTTGGTTTTCTTCAGCCACGGACACATTTCCGGTGGACCCGGGTTGTAATGTCCTTCTGCACGGGGACCAATCACTTCACCCAGCAGCTGCCCTAATGACCTGCAGCGCTATGGGTGTCTACACATCTATGTCCGAAAGAAGAGAGTCGCACTTCAGAATTACAAAGGTCGACGCACACATATTCTGAGGCAGAGGAGAAAAATCACACGTAAAAAAAAAAAATTACCTCACTTAAGGCATTCCATAGTTCCTCATCTGCATGCTCATTGAAGGGGTCCAGGTTTTTCCTCATTGTCCCAGTGAATAAAACAGGTTCCTAAACATCCCGAGAAAGCACATGTCATTAGCACAACCTCTTTTCATTTCAGGCCAGTGCTCATTTTCCAAATACAGTTAGCTCCCCGCTGCCACCAAAACAAACAAACAAACAAACAAACAAAAGGATGAAATTCATGATAACCACAAATCGAAAGGCATGACACTGGAAATTCTGTAGCCTGAAGCCAAACCCCAAATTACACAGACTAAAGATGCTTTGTCTGCAGGATGTTGAACGAGTAGCCGAGGGTCTAGTAGCCCAGAACAATCTTGGGTCATGATGACCATAAAGATCACGAATAAAATGAACATCCAACAATGGCAAATTCTGGGGAGGGGTGGTGGTGGTGGGGAAGAGAGTTCTGGGGGATGGAACGGGGTCTCTTGTATGCAAAGGACATGCTCTGTCTGGCCAACTGAGTGTTCTCATTCTCTCTCTCTCTCTCTCTCTCTCTCTCTCTGCATCCTACTGAAGGCAACTGAAGTTCTGCTTTTCAGAGGACTAAATCTGGGCTGGAGAGATAGGACAGTGGGTAACGCACTTTGCCTTGCATGTGGCTAACCAGGGTTTGATCCGGGGCATCCCTTATGGTCCCCCAAGCCCACCAAGAGAGATCCCTGAGCACAGAGCTAGGAGCAAACCCTTAGACCCTCAGGGTGCGATCCCCAGAACAAAGAACCAAATTTCCGACCAAAGAACTGGTGGGAATGTCTCCCACGGAGGGTCGCCAGAAGGCCCATCACGGCACTTGGGTTTTTATTTTTAAAACCTGCTTCTTGGCAGTGATCCTGAGATTCTAGCCAGGCACCAGGCAGTTCCTTTCGTTGTCTCTGGCAGGTTCAGCAGTGGGGGGGAGGGCAGGGTGCTCCACTCCGTTGCTGTGCCCGTCTTCTTGAACTCTAACTTACAGGGAGCACTGACCGGGGCTAGGAGCGCAGAGAACCTCCACCCCGGGCAAAGCTTGCGGGGCTCAAGGGGCTGTGAGGGAGCGGAAGGCGTCAGCCCCAAGGCCGACGGGAAATGTGGACCCTCTTCTCTCCTGGTGCTTTCATCTGGGGGGAGGCGTGGCTGGGTCACACCCAGTGGTGCTTGTGGTCTACTCCCTGCTCAGTGCTCAGGCTCATTCCTGGTGGCACATAAGGGGACCACACGGGGGCCTGCTGCAGGTGACACACATGCTCCGGGCCCCGCTGGGCGGATTCTAACAAGAGCCGTTTCTCGGCCCGTCACGGCAGTCATTTCCTGTGCCTGGTTCTTTCTCCCAGAGCCAAATCTCATCTGCTGAAGGTGTCGACGAGGGTCAGGTCAAGTGTCTGCCGGGTGTTCTAGGGGCCGGAGCGATAGTCCAGCGGGTCTTGCATGCAACAGATCCAGGTTCGATCCCTGGCATCCTGTAGAGTCCCCTGAACACTGCCAGGAGTAATATCTGACGGAGTCAGGAGTAAGCCCTGAGGATCACCAGGTGTGGCCCCAAACAAACAATCTAATAAACAAAAACTGTCTAATAAACAAAAAGGGCTCCAAGTCCACTCACTGACCTACAGAAACTCTCTCCCTCCCTCCTGCCTGCCTCCACCACACCTCCTGCTCTTTGCACTGGATGATGCCAACAGACTCTTCTGAGAAGGCGGGGGGCGGGCTGAGGGGGGCCCAACAGGGGCTCTCTTCTGGCTATCCCCCCCGCCCACCATCTACCACCCTGGTCCATGCCTGTTCCCGCCTTTCAATGAGCCGCAGGGAGCACCGTGGGTCCTGCGGACTGTCAGAGGGAGGACCAGCGAGCGTGGGGACTCACACCCCAATCTCTACTTCCAGTCTCGGGGGGCTCTGTGCTGCGGGACGTGGGGAGGGAGACGGGAGCTTGTGGACACTTGCATCACAAGTCGGGGTGAGTGGACAGAAGGCCCAATTCCAGCAGGAACCAAGGCCACTCTTTTTTTTCCTTTTTTTCTTTTTTCTTTCTTTTTTTGGTTTTTGGGTCACACCCAGCGATGCACAGGGGTTACTCCTGGCTCTTCACTCAGGAATTACTCCTGGCGGTGCTCAGGGGACCATATGGGATGCTGGGATTAGAACCCGGGTCGGCCGCATGCAAGGCAAACGCCCTCCCCACTGAGCTATCGCTCCAGCCCCCAAGGCCACTCTATTTCCCCCCGCAAACCAGCAGGCGTGGGGCTCACGGTGTTTAATCTGCTGACGCGAGGCGCTCTTTTTGGGTTCTCCGTGTTTTCCTTTCATCCCCTTGCCAAGTGCGAAACCATTACATTATCTTCAAAAGGCAATAAAAATGCTTACAGTAGACACAGACGGCAAGAGCAGATAAGGGTCAAATTAATTATCATTTCTGATAGATACTATTCAAGCAAGGAAGTTAATACACTCATATATATTAAAATAAAAAATGCCATAAAAGTGTTTGCAGACGGGCTATTTCCGGGCAGCGATTTATGGGAGGATGTACAGCTTCATGTAAATATCCTCTGAAGTTATTAGGCCTCCCTGTATTTTTTTCTGAAGGTGCACAATTAGGTCCCTCTCGCAGGAAGGAGCTGCACGGAGACTCGGGCAGACACATAACTCTTGGTTCACGGCACATTTCAGACGGAGTCTTTCTTTCACACCAATTTTTTCCTCTTTTTTCTGTTTTTAAAGCCACACCCAGCAGAGCTCGGGGCTGACTCCTGGTGGGCTTGGGTTCAAGGCGGCGCTGGGAACTGAACTCAGGTGAGCTGCCTGCAAGGCACCCGCTCGCCTTACCTGGCTGCTCTCTGCTCTCCCGCCTCTCTGGCCCTAAACCTGTTTTTCATCCCTGTTCAAATTTCCTCCCTATCTATATGATTTCTTTTTTTTTTTTTAAATCTCCCAGGGGCATATTCAGGAGTAAGTTTTTCCCCCTTTGTTCCCGACAGGACCCAGCCCAGCTGGGGACGGTGACCCTGAGTGGCTGCTCTGACTCAGGCACTGAGCGGCCGTAAGGCGATCGGGCCTGCTGCAGGAACGCATCTTACTGGGCCTTTTGTGTCCGCCCTGGAAGACAGGCCTCCCATTCTCTCGCAGGGAAACCTTAGCCACTCGCCTTCAGAGGCTTAGACCAACCCGGGCCCGAGACACAAATGGAACAAGTGGTCACAAACAAGCCAGACCCAGCGGCCCACTCCGTCCTGCCCTCCGCATTGGGTCCCAAACCAGGCAGGCCTTCCCCGCCCCCGTTCCCCCCCACCGACATGAGGCCCTAGGTTCACTTCTGCACTAGGATCTTGGGGGGGGCCCCTTCCAGCCTGAAGAATGAGAATCACTTGAACCCCCTGAAATCCCCAGGCCCTCCCCTCTCCAAATCCCGCTGCCTCTCAATGAAGGAACCATCCTCTACATCAGAAGAAAAGAACACATTGTGTGCTCACAATGACAAAAAAAAAAAAAAAAAAAAAAAAGAGCAAAAAGGAATTGAAGTCCTGAAAGTCCTCCTTCTAGACAAGGAGAAGGGAAAAAAGGCAAGAGTTCAGGGGTGCAGCTCCCCACTTTAGTGAACACTTCAGGGCCAGGAACAAAAGCCTGAACTCTCGGCTAGAATCCAGTTGTATTTCTTTACCCGTAACTGCAACCCTCACCTTTTATTCTCTTTTGAGCTTTGTACTCATGCAGAGAAAGAAAAGAAAGAAGAAAGAAAAAGAAAGAAAGAGAAAGAGAGAAAGAAAGAGAGAAAGAAAGAAAGAAAGAAAGAAAGAAAGAAAGAAAGAAAGAAAGAAAGAAAGAAAGAAAGAAAGAAAGAAGAGAAATATGGAAGGAGAAAGTAAGAAATCCAGGTAATTAAAAAAAAAGTGTTAAAGAGACAGATCTGATTAAACTCTTCCCACTGATGGAAGCAAAAAAGAGAGAGAAAGAGAAAAAGAGAGAAGGAAAAGAGAAGGAAAAGAAAGAGAAATAAAGAGAATGAAAGATAAGGAAAAGAGAGAGATAAAGAGAAAAAGGAAAGATGAAAAAAGAAAGAGAGAAGGAAAAAGAGAGAAGGAAAAGAGAAAGAGAATGAGGTAAGGAAAAGAAAGGGAGATAAAGAGAAAAAGAAAGGAAAGATGAAAAAAGAAAGAGAGAAGGAAAGAAATAAAGAGAATAAGAGATAAGGAAAAGAAAAAGAAAGATGAAGAAAGAAAGAAGGAAAGAAAGAAAGAAAGAAAGAAAGAAAGAAAGAAAGAAAGAAAGAAAGAAAGAAAGAAAGAAAGAAGAGAAATATGGAAAGAGAAAGTAAGAAATCCAGGTAATTAAAAAAAAAAGTCTTAAAGAGACAGATCTGATTAAACTCTTCCCACTGATGGAAGCAAAGTCCCAAAGAGCAGAACCTGGTTCCAAAGACTCTTCAGCTTTTCCTACAGGCTTGAGACACACCACCTAGCTTCTGCTTAGATTTAAGACGGGGTTGGGGGCGGGGGAGGGATCAAAACAAAACAGAAATCGATTAAATAAGAAAGCAAAGACTCTGCCCTGGATTCATGGTCTCTGGATTCACAGATTCTGCATTTGCATGGAATCTCTCTGCAGGTCCTGCCCACAAGGCTGGCGGCAGGAGGGGCGCAGAGCCCGTGCAAAGAGGTTTTGAAATCCCTCCTTGCAGATTTCCTCAGATAAGCGCTGCTCCCCAAATCCCACCTCGCCCTGGCCTTCTCCCAGGGTGCCACCTTCCTCTCCCAGCCCCACGCGGGGAAGGGGTGAGGGTGTCTGGGCCCGCACCTGGCCTGCTCAACACATACCCAGGACAGTCTGCAGAACCCGGATCTGCAAGCACCTGAAAGTTAGCGCCCCGCCCTGCCTCTGCTCCTGCAGGCCCCCGGAGTTCCCAGATATACCCCGGCTTCTGCCTTGTGAGCCTGGGCCGTGTTCTGAGGGAGGTGTCCCCTAAGCAGGAGGCCCAAGGCCCCTTCTGGGCCATTTCCAGCTAACAGGGAGCTTCTGGGGCTATACCCGGCAATGCCAGGGCCCGAGGCAGGCAAGGCATGTATGTGCCTTACCCTCGGTCCCATCTCTCTCGTCTCTCCCCCCCCAGTCTTTATCTTTTTTCGGGGAAGGGGTGGGGACACAGCCAGTCGTGCTCAGTACTCACTCCCGGTGGCAGATCACATGCAATAATGGGAAGCAAACTGGGGTCAGCCGCGTGCAAGGCAAGTGCCCAAAGCCCTGTTCTGTCTCCCCAGCGCCCCCCCCCCCATACTGACCTGTGCCGTGCTGGGGTCCCCAGAGCAGGGGTTGAGCTGTGGAGACAGACACCACCACGACAACGTACTGCGGTACACGGTACCCCGCGGGCGCCCGGGAGCCCTAACAACCAGCATGAGGGTCCTGCCTTAGCAGACCCCCCGAAAGCAAGGTCACCGGGGGGCATGGGGTGTGTCCTCGCCGCTGTCCTATGAACAAGGATCTCCAGGGGACCCACCTTGGAGGAGCACGGGCCGGCAGCTGCGTGCTCAGCGGACACGCCCTCCTCTAAACGGTTGTACTGAGTGAGACTTGACAAGTAATTCGGCCTTTTGAGC
Source organism: Sorex araneus (assembly GCF_027595985.1). Classification (NCBI taxonomy): domain Eukaryota; kingdom Metazoa; phylum Chordata; class Mammalia; order Eulipotyphla; family Soricidae; genus Sorex; species Sorex araneus. Next base: position 287,919,529 of record NC_073302.1, read on the forward strand.
CCACGAAACTGGCCAAATTAAAAATTTCTTTTTTTAGGAGGGGAGGACAGTTGTGGGGGGGGTCACACCTGGTGGTTGGAGGGTTCAGCAGTGCAGGGGACAAAACCCAGACCCTGAGTCACACATCCCGGGCTCCTGCTTACTGCCACTCATCTCAGATCTTGGAAATCTCTCTTTTTTGTTTTTGCTTTTTTGGGGGACACCCAGCAATGCACAGGGGTTACTCCTGGCTCACACACTCAGGAATTACCCCTGGCGGTGCTCAGGGGACCATATGGGATGCTGGGAATCGAACCCTGGTTGGCTGCATTCAAGGAAAAAGCCCTACCCGCTGTGCTATTGCTCCAGCCCTGGAAATCTCTCTTGATTGGAGGAAACAGGCAGGACGCCTGCTGAGAGAGCATCATCCCTGAAGAGTCACAGCTCTCTGGAGTGGCACCGGTCTAAGTTAGGATCCCACCGCTTTTTTCTTTTTTTTGGGTTTCTTTTCATCTGGATGCCACACCAGCCATGCTCAAGGCTTACTACTGGCTCTGTGCTTAGGGATCCCTGATTCCTGCTCAGCTTAGGGGACCAAATGGAGTCCTGGGGTTCGAACCCGGGTGGCCCAAGTGCAAAACAAACACCCTGCCCACTGGACTGTCTCTCTGGTGCCCGCATTCTGTTGCTCATTGGCTGTCTGACCCAGGGGAAGCTATTCCTCTCTCCAAGCCTCGTTTTCCTGGTGGGGAGAGACGGGGCCAGGTGCCAGGGCAGTTCTGAGCACCCGTGAGCTGCGGGTGTGACGCCAAACTGCTCTAGACGCCTGATGGCAAGAGGCGCCTGCAAGGCCAGAGGTGACCCGTGGCACGCAAGACACATTTTGTGCCTCGTGACCAATGCGTGTCATTTCTAGGAACTAGACAACGTGCAGAGAGAGGGCCGGGGACAGAACAAGCACAGCCTGGCTCTGTGAAATTTGGGACAGAGTGGTGTATCCTGTGAGGGCCACAGGAAAGGTCAAGCGAAGTTCTCACTGTGACCCCTGAAGATTAATTAATCTTTAATTAAAAGATTAAATCTTTTAATCTCTTTTTTTTTCTTTCTTGGCGATGCCCAGCAGTGCTCAAGCCTGGCTCCTCATTCCGATATCACTCCGGGCAGTGCTCGGGGGACCGCAGGGGGTGCCAGGGATTGAACTCGGGTCTGCCACATGCAAGGCGCACACCCTCCCCAGCTGTGCTATCGTTCTGGCCCCCTAAAAGAAACCTTTATAAATTTTTTAAGCATAATTTGTTGTTGTTGTTTTTTCTCTTTTTTTTGTGTGTGACTTTTTGGGTCACACCTGTCGATGCACAGGGGTAACGGCTCTGCACTCAGGAATCACTCTAGGTGGAGCTGAGGGGACCAGAAGGGATGCTGGGGATCGAACCCAGGTTGACCGTGTCCAAGGCAAATAAATGCCCTACCTGCTGTACTACTGCTCCGGCCCCTTTAGCATAATTTCTTTAAAAGTCTTTTTTCTTTCTTTCTTTTTGACTTTTTTGGGTCACACCCGAGGATGCTCAGGGGTTACTCCTGGCTCTGCACTCAGGGATCACTCCTGGCGGTGCTTGGAGACCATGTGGAATGCCAGGGATCGAGCCCACGTCAGCCACATGCTAGGCACACACCCTCCCTGCTGTGCTATCACTCTGTTCCTAGCATAATTTAATTTTTTTTATTTTTATTGAACCACCGTGAGATAGTTACAAGCTTTCATGTTAGGGTTACAATCACACAATGATCAAACACCCATCCGTCCACCAGTGCACATTCCCCCTCACCAATATCCCGGTATACCCCCCCCTTTCCCACCCTCCCCCTGCCTCTATGGCAGACAATATTCCCTAGACTCTCTCTCTACTTTTGGGCATTATGGCTTGCAACACAGACACTGAGAGGCCATCATGCTTGGTCCATTATCTACTTTCAGCACACAGCTCCCATCCCGACTGCATAATTTTTTATGGACACTTTGGAGAGGGGCGGGGCCTTACACAGTGGTGCTCAGGGGCTCCCCCTAGCTTTGTGCTCAGGGGTTCAACCTGGGCCTCCCACGTGCAAACCAAGGGTTTATCCCTCTGAGCCTCTTCCCCCCACCCGCAGGCGATAGGGCATCTGGGGGCCAGGGCCTCAGTCCTTACCGATCACAGTTAGTGTCGAGGGTCTATTCTACCTTTGGGTCACAAACATCCCCCCCGCCCCGCAGCTATACCTGCACAGCACCTCTGCAAGGGAGCAATTCCTCGGCCGGTTCAGGGACCAGGAGGCCGGAGCTTGCAGGCCCCATGTGCTTCACGGGCTCTGACGTGGCAGAGCGGGCGAGAGTCCACGCAACCCAAGTGACCTGGAAAGCTCCCTGGACCACGGCTCGAGGCCCCTGGGCGTGTCCCCCCTCCCCCCACCGTGGGGCTCTCCACACTCTCCCACCCCCCACACGGGCCTCGGGGACGGGCAGGGAGAGGGCGAGAGAGCGGGGCTCCATGTTTACCGTGCGCGTGATCCTTATCTGCCTGGATACAAAGCCCCGCTGTTGAGTAGGCGCGTTCTGGAGTGGGTCCACGCACAGGCTCGGCGGCAGGGTGGGAACCCGTGGAACGGACCCAAAACCCGGGATGTCAAGGGATGTTTAGTCTTTGCTCAGATGTGCTTCCAAGGCACTGCCGGCAGCGCCAAGAAGCGGCTCACGTGGCTTCTGTATTTATAGAGTCTTTTATGTACAGACGCACACGGCCTTTCTCCCTTCAGCTGCATTTCAAGTAGCCCAGGACAGGCTTCGGGGCCCTTTCATCCGGGGGTATGAAAAGGCTTGGCAGCCACTCTCATTATTTCTGCTAACTAACATCCGCTGCTGGCCCATTTCAGAGATGGGTACAACTCCAAAGATAAAAATTGAGGCTTTAAATCCCTCGTTTCCATGGAAATTCCATTCAGGTCTGCATCTAACAGCCAGAGGGCCTCTTGGAAATACAGGAGTTATTATATGTACTGAAAGGGCCTTCCCTGAAAGAATTATCTTGAAAAACATTTTTTTTTAGGGGCTAGAGTGACAGCACGATGGGTAGGGCATTTGTCTTGTACACAGCCAACCCGGGTTCAATTCCCAGCATGCCATATGGTTCCCCAAACACTGCCAGGAGTAATCACTGTACTGAGTGCAATGCCAGAAGCAACCCTGAGAACCGCCAGCTGGACCCCATAAAGCCAAAAAATTTTTTTAATTGCCGTAAAATAAATATTTCATAAAAATATAGCACCTGAGCCTTTGTTTTGCTTAGGGGCCACACTTGGCGGTATTCAGGGTGTACTCCTGGCTCTGTGCTCAGGGACCACTCCCAGAGGAACTTGGAGGATCACAGCCTACGGGCTACCAGGGAATTAAACCTGGGTTGGCTGTGTGCCGAGCAAGGGCCCTGCCTGCCGCACTATCAATCCAGGCCCCAGCCTAAGCCATCTTTTCCCTTTTTATTGGGGGGGTGGGGTGGAGGAGTTGGAGAGGTATAGGGCTGGGAACTGAACCCCAAACTCCACCTGCAAGGCATGAGCTCACCACTGAGTCACATCCCGCTCCCCCGCCGCCCGACATTTCAGTGGTCTAAAAGACACTCACACCGTTTGACAGCCACCACCAGCAGGCACACAACTCCTTTCTCCTTGCCATGGCAAAACTCTGTAGCCATCACCCATTATCTACCTTAATTACTCAGGTTTGATCCCTGGCACCCCATAAAGACCCCAGAGCACCGTGGAAGTAATTCCCGAGTGCAGAGAGAGCCAGGGGTAATCCCTGGGTATCACTGGGTCTGGTCCTCCCTTCAATAAGACCCTCAAGTGTGGCCAGATATAGCCCTGGAGGCCACCCTGGCAGGGCCTAAACTGCATCACATGCTCAGACCCCCGTGCTGACGCACTGCTGGGAGTTGTTTGTGGGGCCCCTGGGCCTCCTGAGCACTGCTTTGGGAGCCCCCCCTTCCTCCAAAGCAGTTCAGTTGAAGTTGTACCCAGGAAGAGACGCTTGGGCTCAACTCCACCGGGTGATGGGTCTGGGGGTGCAAACCCCCTCGGGCCTCCTGGCAGCCCCAGGGGCTGGCGCCCTCCACTGCCTTGAGAGGCAGGAACGGAGCTGTTCTTTCTCTCCCTGCTGGGACATTTCTCTGGAGCACTGACTGCTCCTCCACGACATGATGCGTTCTGCTTCTCTGAGCACCCCCAGCCCCAGGACGGCAGGTGCCTCGCCCGGAGATGCTCCGAACGCGTCCCCAAGGGGGCTTTACTGCCGGCAGCGAAACTCCATCGGGAACACCCTGGAGTCCCGCTTCCCCGAGAAACCACGGCCCAACCACTTTGCTCAGGGATCCCAGAATTCTGCATTCTCAGGGGCCCGCACAGCGACACCGGGGGCCACAGTGCCCAGACCTCTCCCTATGGGAATGATAAAAGCGCTGTCGCCAACTATGAGAGGCCCAGCCTGGTCAGGGATGCAAAATCACACTGACAATATTTATGGGAGGAGAGACCCTCCATGGGGAGAGACCTCCCCCCACCAACAAACACACAACTTTTAGTTCATTAAAGCAAAGAGAAAAAGCATGTGGCCAAACCAGAGTCGATCCCTGGCATCCCCTGTGGTCCCCTGAGCCCCGCTGGGAGTAACTCCCGAGGGCAGAGCCAGGAGGAACCCCTGAGCATCGCCGGGTGTGGCCCCCAAAACCCGAAAGAAAAAGAAGAGCCAATCGAGTGTCAGCGATTCACCCTGGGCGCCCGTGTGCATGGAACACGCGCCCACCTGTGGGATGATGGACATGTTCTTCCGCAAGTCGTGGAGTCCGATTTCCGTGGTCAAGATCTTATCGATCCAAATTTTCCCGTCGGGTTCGGACAGTCTGAAAAGGGCTGAGATGAGGGAGCTTTTCCCAGCGCCTGTTCTCCCCACGATGCCGACCTGTGGAGAGAGGAAGGAGGGATCAAGGCGCAGTGAGGGGCAGGGAAGACGCCGGCTGGGTTAAGACGAAGCCGGGACGTTCTAGAGGAACGACCAGGGGAACCTGCTTCTGTTTCCTTGTCTTATTATTTCACTTACGGCATTGTTCATGACAAGTATGCGGACGAGGTTCCGACACCAAACCTTGAGAAACCTTGACCAGGGTGTCTTCCTCCCACCCCCCACCAGGGAAGGTCACTTCTCTCAGACTCTGTCGCTTTGGGCCATTTATTGATCCGAATCTTCAAGCCCAGCACAGCTCACACAATGGGCCAGGGAGTTCTCTGCTCTGTGTGTGTGTGTGTGTGTGTGTGTGTGTGTGTGTGTGTGTGTGTGTGTGTAAATACGGAGGGGGGAGGGGTGTCCTGTGCACAGTAGGAGGCTCAGCTGTAATCCATGGACTCTACCCTGTGTCTCCCAAAGTGTGACAACCCAAATGTCAGAAATGAACAAAGGCCAGTGGCCCCATTTGGGATTGACTGATTGGCCCGAGTGTGACAAGGCCCCGGTGGATGCGGGAGAGATCAGGATATATCTTGAGCCTTGAGACATTCTTGGATAATGTCCTGAGAGACAAGCAAGTTCATCCAGGGCACTGTTCCCCGAATACAAGTATTCCCTTTCCTCAAGTTTTCCCACATAAGACAAAGTCTTTGGGAGAAAAATCGCAACCACTTCTGAGCGCAAAGTTTCGGGTTTGTTTGGGTCTTGAAACATCTTTACGTTTGTAAAGTGCAGATGCCAGGGTTTTAAGACAGTGATGTTGTGGCCAAAACACTCAGAATGAGAATAACAACAACAACAACAACAGAGGACACACGGAGCATTTGCGACGGAGGAGGGCCTTTCATCTCAACAGTTCAAAAGACATTTTACAAACCAATTAATACCGACAATTGCCCCTCGAGACAGATTTCTGTCAAGTATCATTCTAGTTATTCAAAGCAAAGCAGAAAGAAATGAAGCGCCTTGACAATAAGATCAAAGGATCGATACGGCAGGTACACGCTGGTTAGGAATGAAACTGTGCTGTGAAAACTGGCTTTCTGCCCTGCACACGTAAACCCACACACAGAAACCGGCCCTTCGTAACCCGTGAGTTAAGTACAACACCGGCCTCGAGAGCCGTGTCCTCCTCTCACAGCCTGGCAGGAATGAAGGGGCCGGAGACACGCTTCCCTTCACCTGGAAACTAATCCAGTACATTGGAAACAAAAAAGACACTGGGGCCAGTCGGGCCATTCCTCAGATGCTCTGGGGCTAGTGTGTGAGGAAACAGACATCATGCCAGGGATCGGTCGGGATGGGCTAGATACAAGGCAAGGATCTCTACTACTTCTCCAGCCCCCTCAGACAGAGAAGAACTAAACTTTCGAAGCTTTAATTCTCTGCCATGAACCTGATCTCATCTGACCGCTTCCAAAAGTGGTGAGGCTCAATCTGATCGAAAATGCCCTTCGAGGAAAGAACGGCCTGGCTACACCTGCTAGCAGGGTGACCCCTGGAGGCCGAGGGGGGCGCCTGAGGCCTGAAGGGTGAGCCCTATGTTCATTCCACTGGGGCCGGCCCTGGCTCCTGTGTGTTTCTGGGTGAATCCGTACGCAAATCAACGCACGTCAGGTCACAGGGGGAAACCACACTTGGGAAACCGGGGGTGGTGGTGGTGGTGTGTGTGTCTGTGGTGGGGGGGTCCCCAGAGGTCGGCTCTACTGTAAAGGTCCCACCTGCAAACGGGCCAGGGACAGAGTTGGATAAGCAGCTGGGAAGATGCAGGAGACAGGGAGGGCGGCCATGACTCCAGGATGGCGAACGCCAAGCTGGGGAGATGAGAACCCAGGAGATGTAGCTCTCAGCTGACTCGGTGATGGCAGAGAGAAGCAGGTGCTAGGGAGTGTGTGTGTGTGGGGGGGGGATGAGGGGTGAGGGAGGGTGGTCAGGGTAAGGCGCACATAATATGATGTCACACACAGGACTGGCTCTGGTGACGGTCCAGGCCTGGGTCCGGAGCCCACGGACTGTCTCAACAAGGCAGATCACAAGGAAAGTGAGGAAAGTGGGCAGCCATGCTCCTTGCTTCGTTTCCAAGGAAGAACAACCTAGGGTACCACCATGGACTGTAGTCAATTCACACTTTGGTGCGTGCGGACATGCGTGAGTGTGTGTGTGTGTGTGTGTGTGTGTGTGTGTGTGTGTGTATGTGTCCTGGACAATGCTTTGTGGACAACCATGTACTGTACTGAATCCATTCTTCTATTTAAATGTGTGTGTGTGTGTGTGTATGTGTGTATCCTGGGCAATGCTCTGTGGATCAACCTATACTATATTCAATTCATTCTTGTTGTGCGTGCGTGTGTGTGTGTGTGTGTGTGTGTGTATCCCGGGCAATGCTCTGTAGACCACCCAATACTATATTCAATTTATTCTTGTGTGTGGTATATGTGTGTCTGTGTTTGTCTGTGTGTAACTGTGTGTGCTGGGCAATGCTCTATGGATCACCATATACTATATTCAACTCATTCTTGTGTGTTTGTGTGCCTGTGTGTGTGTGTATGTGTGTGTGTATCCTGGGCAATGAATGCTCTGTGGACCACCCTACACTATATTCAATTCATTCGTGTGTGTGTGTGTGTGTGTGTGTGTGTGTGTGTGTGTGTGTGTGTGTGTGTGTGTGTCCAGGGCAGTGTTCTGGGGGTCAATCCAGGGGATACTCAGCTGAGCTGGAGCGTCCAGGCCTGGGCCCAGTGTGGTGTCGCCCGCCGAACCCGGGGTACCAGGGACTGGTGTCCAGGCTCTGTGGCCACACACGGTGCCCTGACAACCGAGCCATCTCTCTGGCCCACACTGCAGGCCAGGGGCACGTCCGCGGATTGCACTGGGGCCACGAGGAGCTGGAGAAAGAGCTTGGGGCCCGCAGCTCAGCACCACACCCAGCGCCCACCACCCTCTAATCCGACCCGACCCCGAGGAAGCAGACCCGGGCGCGCAGGCGCTGCAGAGACGCCAACTCTCGTGTGCCACCTCCCCAGCCCCCGCCTGGCCCCCTCGGGGCCCCTGCACCCACCTTCTCCCGGGACTTGATGAGGGCGGTGAGGTGTTTCAGCACCACGGGCCCGTCCAGGCTGTAGGTGAAGTTGACGTTGTCGAAGACGATGACCCCCTCCTGGGGCCAGCCGGGCGGGGGGCGCTTCTGGCTTTCCCACGGCGCCTCCTTCTCCAGGTCTGTGTACTCCATCACCCGCTCCACGGAAATCATCTGCAAGACGCGGCCGTGAGCTGGGCGAGGGGACTGGGGAGGAGCGGGGCACGGGAAGGGGCAGGCAAGGCAGCCCGGGTGGGGACCAGCCCAGGGTGACTGACAAACCGCCTCAGGGCCCCCTCCCACCCTGTCCTCGCGGCATGGAGAAGAATGTGAAGGCCAGAGTCACGTGTTCAGCCCCGTCTAAATCATCCGAGGATTCTGCACATGGACGGGACACTTCCGCCCTCCCCCCAAGCCCTCCACGTGTGGCCACAGAAGGACCAAGGACCCTCTGTTCTGGGACTCCCAAGCACACTACATTTGGCCACCAGGGGACCCTCTGTTCGGGGGTGCTACAGAGCGAGGGATGGTAGGCCTCCTGTCAGTCCCCTGTGTACTCTGGGAACGGTCAGTGTGCAGGGGGCAGGGGCCTCATTGGTAACTGGGTTGGGGGGTTCTTCCTGCTTGTTCGTTTGAAGCAGGTTTCCAGAGAGGTGAGCGCGCATGGGGGGGGATTGCAGCGCACAATTCTAAAACTGGGGTAGTCTGAGAACTTCTGCAAGAGGGAGCAATTTGATTTGGGCTGGTGTGTGTGTGTGTGTGTGTGTGTGCGCGAGCGCGCGTGTGCACGCGCATGGGGGGGATTGCAGTGCACAATTCTAAAACTGGGGTAAAGTCTGAGAACTTCTGCAACAGGGAGCAATTTGATTTGGGCTCTTTTTCCCCTCCTCCAGGAAGGAGCTGGGACAAACAGTCAGAGAGGAAATAACCAACCTCTGCCTTGAGCCCACCGAACCGCCCGCTGTCTGGTTCTGTGCTTGGTTCGGCTTTGGGGCCACTGGTTCTGTGCTCCGTGAGGGGGGGGCCTGCGGGGCAGGGGAGGGGGCGAGCCCGGGGCGTCCACCCGTACAGCACATGCGCTGAGCACGCCGTGTGGCCCCCGAACAAACCACCTCCAAACAGCAGCTCTTCTCCGAGCGGCAACGAGTCAGCCACCAAGAACTGCAACAGGGCCGGGCTCCGCAGGATGGGAGCTGCCGCCTCTGCAGGGCCGCGGGCTGCCCTCCTACGGAGCCCGTTCTGACATTTGAAGCCCGAGAGTGAAGGGCACGAAAGCTGCTGACACGGCATCCCCAAGGCAGAGACCAAGATGCGTACACACTTTATTTTACGCTAACTGGAAACAGATGGAGGAAGGGTCGGGGATGCTCTGTTCTCCACGATGCAAAAATAACAGCGTGTGTGTGTGTGTGTGTGTGTGTGTGTTTTAACACAGGAAGAATGGCTTTCATGCTGCTGAGCGGGGACGAAGGAACGGCATAGGGAAACGTGAAAGAGAAAACCATTACCATATTCTCCACCTCGGCGCTCTGCCGGACGCACCACTGGAACATCCCCATGAGCGTCAGGGCGTAGGACAGCGCCAGGCCCACCTGCCCCGCGTCCAAGGCTGGATGAGAACAAGAGGGAGACGGTGAGTGTCACGGGTGATCCCGGCTCCCCTCGCCACCCCGAGATGGTGCAGGAAAGACCCTTGGCCACGGCCGCCAATCAGAGTTCTGGGATCGGCAGAGCACGATCACGTGACCGAAAATCTCACCCCAATGCTCTCAGGTGGGACCGGAGAGCTGCCCGACCTGGGTTCAATCCCTGAAATTGCCTCTGGTTACCCTGAGCACCGCCAAGAGTCATCCAGGAGCACAGAGCTGGGAGTAAGTCCCGAGCACGGCTGGAGGTGGCCCAAAACCCCATGCCACGCGGGATAAACCCAGCAGACACGCGACCACCTGGGCGTTTTGTCTGACCGTCAACGCCCACCAGACAGGCTGCATTCTGTGCGTCTGGTGCGGAGCGTGGAACGTGAAACCTTAGGGAGTCATTCGACCGGCCCAGACCCACCCCCACTCGGGGCTCCCCGAGAGGGTGCGTGGGATGGTGCAGAGGAGAGGACGGCCGCTCGCCACTCAGCTCCCCGTCACTGAGATTTCGAGGAGCGCCACAGAGCACGACCCCTTCTGCTGGCAGAGCGGCTGCTGCCGGGAACCACCGTGGCCACCAGAGCCTCTGAGTCTGTGCCATCTCTCACACCCTCACCCCTGAGTTTGTGCCATCTCTCACACCCTCACCCCTGCACCATCTCTCTGATCTCATCCTGCACCATCTCTCTGACCCTCACCCCTGAACCATCTTTCTGGCCCTCACCCCTGCACCATCTCTCTGACCCTCATCACCCCTGTACCATCTAACCCTCACCCCTGCACAATCTCTCTGATCTCATCCTGCACCATCCAGGCCCTCACCCCTGGAACCATCTCTGATCCTCATCCTCACTGTTGCATCATCTCTCTCACCTTTTCTCCTACACCACCTCTTAGACCCTCACCCCTGCACCATCTCTCTGATCTCACCTTGCACCATCTCTCTGACCCTCACCCCGGAACCATCTTGCTGGCCCTCACCCCTGCACCATCTGTCTGACCCCTTTTTTCCTTTTCAGTGCTCAGTATATAACAGTAAAAATATCTAAAACATACTATTAGCTTGATTTCAGGCACACTGGCAGTGTTCGGGCTGACTCCTGGCTCTGTGCTCAGGGATCACACCTGGCAGGGGTCAGGGGACCAAGCATCTGTGGTACCCATGATGAACCCTGGGTTGACCCCATGCAGGGATTGGACCCGGGCAGCTACGAGTAAGGCAAGAGCCTTACCCGCTGCATAGTCACTCTGCTCTACACACACATACTTTGATTAAGGTAACCCCAAAAGGAGATGTACCCTCATCCCCTTCCCCCCAGGCCTCCGGGTACCGGCCCGGAGCCAGGCCCGCAGCCCGCATGCTCAGAACCAGGAACTGGGTTCTCTTCTCAGCACCACCAGCTACTCCAGAGGCCGAGAACTTGTGCTGGTCTCCGCGTACTTACGTATGGAGAGGCGAAAGGCCACACTCCGGACCCCAGCCCCGTGCCCCTGCCAGCCGGGGACAGCGGGAAAACGCGCTGGACTTGTCGGGACCTCAAGGCTGCGCAAGGTGGCGAGTGTTTAATTTTAAGTCATCTAAGTGGCTGCAGGCGCGTCGCGCTCGTGCCTCAGATAGTTCCCCACATCTGCACTTACTTTGGGCCAGCAGGAGCGCCCCGAAGGCCACCACGATGACAAAGACGGCGCAGATGGCGTCCAGACGCACGGCGAACCAGCGCGACGTCGTGAGAAACAAGAACCACGCTTCTAGGGACAGGAGGTGCCCGTGAGCCCAGCAGGAGGAGCAGGACAATCTCCGGGAGCCGCACGGCGCCGGGGACGGGCAGGGGGCATGGGAGGGGACAGGCAGGTGGGGCCCCCCAGAGAGTGACCGAGAGACAGGGCCAGGCCCTGGGCCTCGCAGAGCTGAGCGTGGGGGTGCAGGGGACCCCAGGAGGAGAAACGGGCTCGTGGCAATGGGGATGGAAACCGGGAGCTTCCTCCCTGCTTCACTGCAGAGGGTAGGACCCCCGCTGAGTTTCTGGAAACTTCCATCCCCACTTCCTTGCCCTGCTCGGAGTGTTTGTGACTCAGGCACCCGCAGGCATCTCAGTAAAGGAACCTGTGGGCTGTTTTCTAAGGACGTGTGTTAGGGAAAGACGGATAGGTTGTCCACGTGGAGGAAACTGCGATTTCTGCATGGGGGGAGGTGGGGATGGGTAATCCTTGACGGATGCAAAGAGTAACACGCATCAGGTGAGTGTTGGGCAGGAAATCGATTTTCTGGGTCACCTCGGCCTTCAGCAAACTAGGGTCTGGGGTCCAGACTGGGCTGGCTGTTTTGTTTTTTTTTTTTTTAAATAAAGTTTTATTGGGACAAAGCCTGGGCTGTGAGCTGCAGAACACGATCTGTGCCTGCGTCCACGCCACAACAGCAGAGACAGAGACAGTCGCCACGAGACAGTCTGGCGTGTGACGCTCTATAGCGTAATGTGAAGAGCTGAATATGCCCTGCCTGGCCCTGCCCGAGCGCCACAGAGAGGGGCCAACACAGGCCAGTCGGGGGTGAGTGGGGGGTAGTGGGGTAAGATGCAAGTGGGGAAGGGGACTCTATTCTAGGAATACCAGCAGCCAAGGGGGAGAGGAGAGGAGTGGGGAGCAGACACGCAGGGGTGTGGTGAGAAGGGCCGAGAGAGAGGTGTCGGGCCATGGAGACGAAGAGGCTGCCGGGGGGGGGGGGGGCGGGGGGGGCAACCAGCCCCCAGACGAGACCTGAGTGCAAATCCTGGTGAGCGTCAAAGAGCTCCTGGAACCTCTCCTCGGCTCTGTGCGCGCGGATGACCCAGAGGCCCTGGAGAGATGTCGAGAGGTGGGAGAACACGGGGCTCCGAGCTGGGGAGACAAGGGAGACAGACAGACAGACCAGGGTGAGCTGGGGACCAAGCACTGCCCCCAACGCCCTCAGGCTGCCCGCCCCCATATACGCTATCGTGTTTAGGAGCAGGAATCTATTTTCTGAAACGTAAATATTGATATCGGTGGGACAGCGAGGCGACAGCAGGTTGATCATGGGCCGGGCACTTGCTTAGCGTGTGGAAGACGCGGGTTCAATCCCCGAGACCACAGGTGGGCCTCGGAACCCGCCAGGAGTAGGCCCTGAGCACCACCAGGTGTGGCCTCGAAACCAAAAAGAAAGCAAATGTTTATAATGCTCTCAACACTGTGTTAGTTTTAAAAATAAGCACAAGGGCTGGAGCAATAGCACAGTGGGGAGGGTGTTTGCCTTGCATGTAGCCGACCCGGGTTAGATTCCCAGCATCCCATATAGTCCTCCGAGCACCGCCAGAAGTAATTCCTGAGTGCATGAGCCAGGAGTAACCCCTGAGCATCACCAGGTGTGACCCAAAAAGCAGAAAAAAAAAAAAAAGAAAAAAACAACACATATATGCTTCAATATATTTTTCTGCATAGCTCCCATAAAATTCAGTTGGCATTCCTTTAGTCATCACTATTAACTGCTTGCAGTCTGGGATGCAGTCTTCCCTCTTTATTTTTTGGCTATCTTGCTGGTATCTCTGCTCTTCTTTCAACTGAATTATAACTGGGTGATAGATACCATTATATTACTTTCAGGCATTTGTATCAATTGTGAGATGACCACGACAGGAAGTCTAGTTTAGCAAGTGACAACTCATCCTTGCGAATATTCCTTCTTGCAATGGTGATACTTAAACGTGTACTCTCAGTGGGGCAGGAGTGATAGCACAGCGGGTAGGGCGTTTGCCTTGCACACGGCCAAACTGAGTTCGATTCTCAGCATCCCATATGGTCCCCTGAGCACCGCCAGGGGCGATTCCTGAGTGCAAAGCCAGGAGTAACCTTTGTGCACTGCCAGGTGTGACCCAAAAAGCAAAATAAATAAATAAATGAATAAAATAAAATAAAATAAAAGAAACGTGTACTCTTAGTAACTGACAAATATGCACCACAGCCTAATTAGCTTTCACCTGTATGCTATGCACGGGGGCACTGACTTAAGCCCGGAAGTTTGTAGCTTCTGATCTGCTTGTAGTTTTTTCCAATGTAATAATGCTGCCCTCCAAGTGACTTTTTTGGGCTTCGATAATGAATATATTTATACGTTAATGAAATAAACTCTGAATTGTTTCATTCGGGGGGATTACCTGCAGGACAGAATGGTCAATCACAAAACGTTTCCCCCGTTACCCACTCCGGGAAGTTACAGAGAGGAGCCAACCAAAGCAGTGGACCTCTCTCCTGCGTGCTGCAAAGGGAATTATTCCAGCTTCTATTTACAAGAACAGCCTGGGGGTGGGCGTGGGGGGAGGGGGGGGGAAAAACCACAGTCTGGCAGGATCCCAAATACTGGTGATAATAAGGAGACGCTTATCTCTGGGAAACATTTGACAGCCCAGCTGATGGGCCTTGTTCTGAGTGTGTGGAAAGTGAAAGTCTCCTTTGAAGGTATCCCTGCGGATGGGTATTTCCTGCTAAAAGTCCACGACCCGATGGTGCTCCGTAGGGCGGAATTGGGGGGTGGGGGGCTCTATAATCGAACAATCGCTTAGCTGGCCCCAGCCCAAGCACCTCCAGACTCACTTGTAGACTCCAGACGCTTGACATCCCTGGAGGTTTGCAGGAAGTACCGCCGAAGCACGATGAAGATGACGGCCAGGGGGACCAGGGGCAGAGCAATCCACGGGATCACGGCCACGGCCACCCCCACCACGCCGACCACTTGTAGGAACGTCTGAAAGAGCAGAAACAGAGACAGACTTCTCACGGGGCTGCAAGAGGCTCGGCAGCCGGCCTGGGGTGTGGACGTGAGGTCAGGGATGGACCCTTGCACAACAATCAATCAGTGTCAGCGTATCAGCAGCACTGTCGTCCCTTTGCTCATGGAGTTGCTCGAGCGGGCACCAGTAACGTCTCCATTGTGAGACTTGTTGTTACTGTTTTTGGCATATGAATAGCCACGGGGAGCTTGCGAGGCTCTGGCGGGCAGGAGGGATACTCTCGGTAGCTTGCCAGGTATATAAGTAAGTAAACGAAGGAAAGACCTCTCAGAGGTTGCTCTACGCAGACTTTCTACAAAAGGCTTATTGCAATGGCAAGGCATGCTTTTCCAGACCTGGAAGGCCACGGTGACAGGTGGGGGACCACGTCACCATTTATTACGTACTGACTATGGTGCCAAGACTATAGGAAGGACTTTTAGGTTTGGCTCTACAGGGACAATCGAGAGCGGGTGAAAGAGATGCTCTTACGGTCCCTCTTTGACAGAGGGCAAAACCTGAGGTTTAGTTTTATGGATTTTCAAGGCAAGGAAAATCACCAAGTAGGTTATGAGAGATCATTCAACACGAATCCAATTCCACTTAGACACAGAAAAGAAGGAGTAAATTACAGATTGCTGGTTGACGCGGGGAAGGCAGAAAACTCCTCTGCCTCAGTCTTCCTCTGTGAGGAAGCAACCAGCTAAAGCCACTACTTAGTCACTGTCACTTTCATCCCATTGCTCATCGATTTGTTCGAGCTGGCACCAGTAACGTCTCTCATTGAGAGACTTATTGTTACTGTTTTTGGCATATCCAATACGCATGGGTAGCTTGCCAGGCTCTGCCTCACAGGCTCCATACTCTAGGTAGCTTGCCAGGCTCTCCGAGAGGGGCGGAGGAATTGAACACAGGTCGGCTGCATGAAAGGCGAACGCCCAACCACTGTGCTATCGCTCCAGCCCACTACTTAGTATGTTTTAAATTTTTGTTTTAATTTTTAATGAATCACCGTGAGATAGTTACAACTTAGAAACTTTTGTTTGTACGTTTCAGTAGATAGTGATCTACTAGTGCCCATCTCTCCACCAGTGCCCATGCTCCACCACCAATGCTCCCACTTTCCCTCCCACCACCCCCACCCCATTCCGAACCCCCCCAACACCCTCCTCTGAGGCAGGCACATTCCCTCTTACTCCCTCTCTCCTTTTGGGTATTGGGGTTTGCAATATAAGCGGCCATCATGTTTGGTCTAGAGTCTACTTTCAGCACACATCTCCCATCCCCAGCGAGCCCCCCAAGCATCATTCACTTAGTGCTCCCTTCTCTCTCCCAGCATGTGAGGCCAAATCCCAAGCCATGGAGTAATCCTCCTGGCCCTTACTGCTACTATCCTTGGGTGTCAGTCTCCCATCCATCGCTTGGTATTTTACAGGCACCCTGTTACCTAGCCTTCCAAAGAACTCTCTAAGTAGGATTCCTTTTCGTAGATGGATACACGGTATCACAAGGGGAGTATAAGCAACTTTGATCAAGATGACGCCTGGGGAGGCTTCCTAGGAAGGGCTATGACCTTCAGCACATCAATGTGGGCATGGACCACAGGTAGCTCACACTTGAGCGTCACACTAAACAGACTGGCCCAACAGAAAGGGTTATTGCTGGCAACTTTCCCAAGACACTTTATTTTGGCACTGTCTGACCAAACAAAGCACTATTCATGAAGCCACCAGGTGGCAAGAAATACAGATTTTAATGACGGTGTCAATGGTTCATACCGGCTCCGAAGTAGAAGACCAATTTTTCTTAGTTGAGGAAACCCGCTTTCACTTACTGGGATTATCTGAATTCCCACTTCCCAGCCTCCCCTCCCCCACTCCAGCCTCCTGGCCTTTCCTTAAGGCATTTCAGGCCCAGTAAAGAAAAACATGAGAGAAAAAAATAGCTTTTATTTCTTACTTATCTGCAGGGGAACTTTGATAGTAAATAACTAAGAGTCTAAAAGAACTCCTTATGGGGCTGGAGCGATAGCAAAGAGGGTAGGGCATTTGCCTTGCACGCAACCGACTCCGGTTCGAATCCCAGCATCCCATATGGTCTCCTGAGCACCGCCAGGAGTAATTCCTGAGTGTAGAGCCAGGAGTGACCCCTGTGCATCACTGGGTGTGACCCAAAAAGCAAAAATAAATAAATAAATAAATGAACTTCTGCTGATATATGATCTGGACGTATATGAATTTTTCCCTATTTGTATATAAGAATGAGACAGATTTTTGTATTGACTATATAGCTACTTTGCTTACTGATTTATTGGGCTTTGAATGGAGTCTGGAAGGTCTCCTATGCATATGATCATCTCATCTACAAATAGTTTAATTTCTTCTTTTCCAATTTGGATCCCTTTGTGATCTTTTTTTTGTTTGTTTTTTGGCCCATACCTAGTGATGCTCAGGAGTTACTCTTGGCTCTGTACTCAGAAGCATTACTGAGTACCGTATGGGATGCTGGAGATCAAACCCAGGTC
This sequence comes from Sorex araneus, assembly GCF_027595985.1. Lineage (NCBI taxonomy): Eukaryota > Metazoa > Chordata > Mammalia > Eulipotyphla > Soricidae > Sorex > Sorex araneus. Next base: position 287,936,549 of record NC_073302.1, read on the forward strand.
GGTCACATGCAAGGCAAATTCCTACTTGCTGTACTATTTGCCCAGGCCCCAATGATTCCTTTCTCTTGCTTGAACTTCTAATACTATACAGTATAAAAGTGGTGAGAGTGGTCATCCTTGCCTTGTGCCTGCTCTCAGATGGAACGCTTTCAGGTTTTCACCAATAAGAATGATAATGGCTGTGCGTTTGTTAAAGGTGGCCATTACTATCTCGAGGAAAGTTCCTACCACCCCCATTTTGTTAAGAGTTATTTCTCATGATTTTTGTATCAATCAAAGCTTTTCTGCTTCGATTGATATGGTCTTATGATTTTTATCTTTCCGCTTATGGATGTGGTATAACTGACCCGTGTATGTTGAACCATCCTTGCATCCCTGGGATGAATCCATTTAATTGTGGTGTGTGATTTTTAAAAAAAAAAATATGTTGTTATATTTGGTTTGCTGAGATTTTGTTGAGGATTCTTTTGTATCCATGTTTATCAGAGAAATTGTTCTGAAATTTTCTCTTCTAGCAGTGTATTTGGATTAGTATAATGTTGGCTTCATAAAGCTGTGGGAAGGATTCCCATCCATTTCTCCAATACTTTGGAAGAGCTTGAAGAGTAAAGTTACTGAGTCTTCTCTGAAGGCTTGATAGAACTCACAAGTGAACCCATTTGGACCAGGGCCTTTGTTCTTGGGGAGATTCTTTTTTTTATTTTTGCTTTTTGGGTCACACCTGGCGATGCACAAGGGTTACTCTTGGCTCTGCACTCAGGAATTACTCCAAGCAGTGCTCAGGGGACTATATGGGATGCTGGGAATCAAACCCGGGTCAGCCACATGCAAGGCAAATGCCCTACCCGTTGTGCTATCGCTCCATGCCCCTCTTGGGGAGAATCTTAATTACTGTTTCAGTAGCCTTGCTTGTGACTGGCCTGTTCAGGTTTTCCTTTTTGTTTTGTTTTTAGGCCACACCTAGATGTGCTCAAGACTCACTCCTGACTCTGGTGGAGCTCAGGGGACCATATGGGACACTGGGGCTCGAACCTTAGTCAGCCATGTGCAAGGCAAGCGCCTTACCTGCTGTCCTACTAAGGTTTCCTATTTCTTCCTCGCTTAGTGTTGGGAGATTACATGATTCCATGAATCTGTTAATTTCTTCTAACAGCATAAAACTGTTCACAATAACCTCTTATAACCTCTTGACTTTCTCAAGGGTCTGCTATAATTTATCCCCTTGTGTCACTGATAAATAAATGTAATTATATAATATAAAATACCATGATTTTTGGTAAAATTATGTAATTTTACATTAATAAGCTACGATTAATATAATTAATATAATACTAACTATATTAGTGATAATGAAACAAACTTGAAACAAACTGTAAAGGACTTTTTTTTTTAAGTGAATCACCGTGAGGGTACAGTTTTAGATTTACATATTATCGTGCTTATGCTTCAGTCATACAATGCTCGAGAGCCCATCCCTCCGCCAGTGCCCATTCTCCACCACCGATGATCCCAGTATCCCTCCCACCCCCCAATTCCATCCCCCCCACCCCACTTCAGTGGCAGGGCATTCCCTTTTGCTCTCTCTCTCCTTTTGGGTGTTATGGTTTGCAATAGGGGTATTGAGTGGCCATCCTGTTCAATCTATAGTCTACTTTAAGCACGCATCTCCCATCCCGAGTGGGCCCTCCAACCACACTTGGTGTTCCCTTCTCTATCTGAGCTGCCTTTCCCCCCCAGCATGTGAGGCCGCCTTCCAAGCCCTGGAACCAGCCTCCTGGTCCGTATTTCTACAATTCTTGGGTGTTTAGTAAAGGACTAACTTTCAAGTATTTGGGGACACACATATTTTACTGCCAGCTGTCCGAAACTCTTCATGGGAGCTGGCAGAGAGCAGCTAGTGCCCGGCCAAGTCTCCATGAGGCCCACCTTCTCCTCAGTGTGCCGGGATGCCAGGGGCAAGGAGAAGAACAATGCTCTACGAACAGAGGGCTGGAGCCTGAGAGTTTCTGAGGCCTTGGAAGGGTGCTCAGCCTTTGTCCACTCAACGGACAGCTTAGGACCAAGTGCTGTCTTAAAGTGACAGTTTTTTTTTTCTCTGCAATCACTAAGATCTATTCTGCATAAGATAGACTTAAAACATACGGGCAATACATTTTCTGGGGATCACAATCTCTGTCCTTTCCATATCTCTGTCCCTTCACGATACCACACCCACCAATGACTGAATAACCTTAGGGAAATGAAGGGAATTCAATATATTTGAAGGTGTTATATTTTCTCAGCCTACATCCCTTTTTTCTGACCCAAACCCAGCAGACAGTTCCAGCCCTGAAATCACTGACCCTTACTAGGAGAGTTCCCCCATTTTAATGATGAACTGTGGTTGACAGGAGAGCCAATGATAGTTTCAGGCAGACACTGTTCTTAAAAAAACAGAAAACAAACAAACAAACAAAAAAACATGACATTCTTGAGAGATACAGACCAAAGGCTATTAAAGTTGATCTGGAGTAATCAAAGCCTCCAAGAAGCAAAAACAATCCCAGGAAAAAAATGAGAGGTTTCTCTTCCCCCAACCTTGTAAGTCATTAATAGTAGTCAAGAAGACAAAAGTCCATTCAAAACAGGTTCAGGTTCCCCATATCAGACTTCTTGACATCAATTCTACTGAAGAAAACACCAGTGATGGGAAGCCTGCATTAGGCCCCTAAGGGTCTCACCTTGAACATATTTCCCGGACATTGCTAAATTCCACGTACACATCAAGTCTATGTAGAAGGTTGAGGATATATTTACAAAGAAGGAAACAGAAAAAGTCGCTCAACGTCAGACAATTTGGAGTCACTCTGTCTCTATGACTATTCTCTGAATCTCTACATAAGATGGCACAGGATACAACCCCAAAAAATTTGGGGGGGGGGGGGGGGAGAGTGAATATCTAATCTGCCCATCCTCCGCCATTTAATACACTTTCCATTGGGGCACTGTTTTCTCTTTTGCAGGATTTCTTGTGGTTTTTCTCTGGCCTCTCCCATGAAGCGGCCAGTTCTGGTCTCCCAGTTCTTTGGGGATTAAGAGCTGCTTGGTTCATTGCAGACATGAGCAGGAGGGAGATCTGGAACATTCCTGTTCACCAATGCAGATACACTGCTTAAATGACACGCAACGACAAAGACGCCCCGGAAAACACCTAGGTCCCCTAATGAGCAAAATGATTTAAGGGATTGAAAACAAAATCAACTGTAATTTTTTTTTGGCTTTTTTTTGGGGTGGGGGTCACACCTGGCATTGCACAGGGGTTAATCCTGGCTTTGCACTCAGGAATTACTCCTGGCGGTGCTCAGAGGACCATATGGGATGCTGGGAATTAAACCCGGGTTGGCTGCGTACAAGGCAAGTGCCCTACGCACGGTGCTATCGCTCCAGCCCCTGTAATTCTAATAAAGAGGTCAAAACCCAGGACCCAAAATGAAGCTCAAATATGACAGAGGCCTCCATTTCTGTGTCTAAGTAAAAAGGGATGACTTTTCAGGAAGACTCCACTGGAATTACACTGAATTTTAATATCACAGATTTTTTGTAAAACAACTGTCATAAGCATAATTTTATTGTCATTTTTTAAAAATACTACAGGTGACACCTGGTAGCACTGTGATATTGGTACCAGGGGTCCAACTGAGAGTCTCACATATACCAGGATGCACTTGAGCCACACCCCAGGCCCCCAAAGCATAATCTTACAGAACACAAGGCCCTGTGTGGCATTTAACTGCACACGGTGGACAGACCTGTAAGATTCCTAGGTATCTCCCACACTTCAAACTTAATTCCTCGGGATCCTTTGTGAAGTCTTTGCAAAGCTTGTGCCAAAGAACATGTTTTCTATAAACAGCAGCAAAAAAGGTTTCCTTATTTCATGCAAATAAATATGTCATCCATTCTTTTGGCTCGCTCCGTTTTCATTTGAACTCTGCCGCTCCTTCTCATACTTATGTTAGGTACAAAGTGAGTGTGTATTTAATCAGGAGGCCGCTTTGTCAGGAGCGAGGGCTTTTATTATTTGTTTACGGTATTAAAAAATATAAAATAAAATCAGGATCGTTAAGATGGCTAACACCTCAAAGGAATTTCAAAGCTTTTAATTCTGTTGTCAGTCAGGCTCTTAAGAATTCTGTTCCAAGTTGTGATAAGTACAAATCGTCCAGATTGCCTTAAACTATTATAGATCCCGCGGGAGATAGGACTTAAGGGCAATAAACAAAGTAAGATTCACTTCTTGGCAAGAAAATGTGGCAAGATTTTCTTCTGATTTAAGAGAGGAGGGGGAAAAAAAATAATGCCTAGTTTTTTGATCAGCGGGCTGTTTACTGATGCGGGCGTGGGAGAGAGTCTTTTTACCTATTTATTCTGGAAACGTAGGAGATTAAAGAAACCCTCCAATGAAATGGCTGTCATACAGATTGTGCCCCTGACTCACAAGTCTGTGCTATGCTGAACAATGCCATTTGGAAGGGGTTGTACAGAGCACTGGAAAAAAAAAAAAAAGAAGAAGAAGAAATTCGATGTAACTCTGAGCAGCTCAGGATTCTTCTTCAAGCACAGGCCAGAGAGAAGCAAAGGAGGAGGACAGGGAGGGATGCTCCTGAATCTTCCCTCTGCCCAGGGGTAAGTATCACCGCTCGGCAGGGTTGAAGCTAAGTGCTGACACGGTGCCTGGACTTCTTAAACCTCCGAGCCCCCGATCCCGGCCTTCCCACCTCTGTGGCATGGGAACTCAGTCAACGGACCTAACTCAGTCACTGCAGTTTTCCGGGATGGGGTGGGGGATGGGCGTTGCTCCCAAACCATGGCACAGGCTGGACAGCTCCATGCTTGCACCTCGCACCGAGGTGCTGTTTGGCCACGCTGGCAGTGCCAAGGATTAACCTTGGAGCCCGGAGGATGTAAGACTCCTCAACCCTCTCCTCACTCACTCTGACATCGGCCACCGGTTTCCAAGCACATTGGTGACCCTTATTTGTACGCAGAGATCTAGACCCCCCCTCTGAAGGGCAGGTGTCTCTCCATACTGCCAGCTCGTTCTGTCCTTGGCATCTGCAGATGGGCACCGCCAGCTTCACCTGCCTCTCCTCCTCTCGCATCCAGAAGCCCTGGAGCCCGGCATTTTTCAGTGAGTTCTTAATGCTGAGCCTTCGGCCAAGGCCACCAAGGGCCTAGGTTGACAATCTGTTGACCAGCACAATAGAAGGCCAGGAGGGAAACGTGTCTCCCTTTGTGTTCGGTCTCTCTCCGGGATCAATAGCGGCCTTTCTACCCTTTCACGGGGTTATAGTAGACTTTATAACAAATGTCAAGGCCCTCGGAGCGCTGTGCAAAAGACACACCTTAAAAGTAACAGTGCCGGAAGGGGGTTAGTAAAAAAAAAAATGGTTCATGAAACTCGATCAGCAACAGTACTGGAAACCACAGAGCCAAAATGTATTTAAAAAATAAATTAAAAAGCAGCACCTCTCCTAGAAGCAGATGAGTGTATATGTGGGGGGGGCGAATGCGTGGAGGTGTGGGGGGGGGGCAGTGGGGGAGGGAAGTAGACGCTGAAGAAGGACCAGTGTTAAAGCACTGTACGCCTGAAACCCAGTCATGAAGAAGTTTGTACTCGCATAATGACTAAATTTAAACAAATGAATTAAAAGTGTATGTAGTGCATAAAGGAGCTGGAGTGATAGAACACCGGTAGGGCATTCGCCTTTCATGAGGCTGACCCGTGTTCGAATCCTCCCACCCCTCTTGGAGAGTCCGGCAATCTACCAAAAGTATCGAGCCCGCAGAGCAGAGCCTGGCAAGCTAACCATGGCGTATTGGATATGCCAAAAACAGTAACAATAAGTCTCACAATGAGAGATGTTACTGGTGCCCGCTTGAGCAAATCGATGAGCAACGGGATGACAGTGACAGTGACAGTGCATAAAGACACTGATTGTAGGAGAACTGCGAGAGTCGGAGAGATAGCTCATGGCCTGGCCACATGCGCTGTGGGCTGCAGAGAAGGGCTCTATCCCCAGCCCCGAAGGGTCAGCAAAATACTGTAGGGCTCAACCCCAGGCAAGGGTGGTGGAGTGGCCCACCTCCAGGGCATCCCTAGGTATGGCCCCAGACCCCCCAAACCGGTGAGAAAGAAAGAAAACAGAAGTCTCTACCTAATACCACTTATAAACAAACTCTAAGAAGAACAGATTGCCCCCAAATAAACCTTCTTAAGAATTAAGGGCCAAATTTAGCCAGAGGCTATTTAAAATCAAATACAATGTATTTAACTGGTCCTGATAATGTACTTTCCCGGTGTATAGAGCAACATCTGGCAGAGTTCAGGAGAACCAGACTCATAATCATCCTGAAACTGCCTCGGTAGATGACGAAGCAAGCCAGAAACAACCAACAGGGAGGGTGGTTACCCCTCAGGTAGGAGGCCCTGGATTTGCTCCTCGGGCCCCAAAGGAAAAAAGACAACAGCATAGAGATGGCAGATTTGAAAACATAACTCACAAACTAAACTTGACTTTGAAATAAAAAGTACTGACCAAGGTCCATGCTTCACAACTGACCACATTATGCCACAGAGAAAAAAACCAATGAACTTCAAGACAGAAGCCCCACAGAAGAGACTTAAACCAAAGTAGATTTAAAAAGAAGCCAAGAACAAAAAGGTAGTGAGAAAACAACTCAATAATCAGAAGTACAAGAGATGGACTTGCAACGAACACTTGTCCCAAGAAGCTATAGTAGCAACAGAAAGGATTTAGAATTGAGAGAAAATAAAAATCCATCTCAGCTCACGGGCTACAATACAAGAAAAGCTGCCATTTGAGGGAAATCGATAGCTTTCAACAAGGTTTTCAGTAAACGGGCACTGAGAATTGCTGATCTTGTCTCAGTTCTACAACTCTAAGACTGTTTTAAGTGAAACAAAGCACATTTGAAAAAGAACAGGGAGGGCTTGGGGCTGGAGCGATAGTGGCTGCAGCATATGGGGTGTTTGCCTTGCACACAGCCGACCGATCTGACTCCCTGAGTCCCACCAGAAGTACGTTCAGAGCACAGAGCCAGGAGTAACCCCTGAGCATCACCAGGTGTGGCCCCCAAACGAAAATAAGTGAACTTGAAAGGAAAAAAAAAGGCTGAAGAGATAGTACAGTGGGCAGAGCACTTCTCGTGCACGCTGCTAACCCAAGCTTGATCCCTGGCACCCCATATGGTCCCCTGAACTCTGTCGGGAGTGACCCTTAAATACAGAGCCGTGAGTAAATCCTGAGCACTGCCAGGTGTGGCCTACAAACAAGAACAAAGAAAAGTAAAACTCTAAAAGCCAAGGGTCCAAAAAAATTTGCCTGAGAGAGATGAAGACGAGCATAGAAGATTAAAATATATAAAGATTATACATAGAATGGATATTAATGATTTTTTTTTTTTGCTTTTTGGGTCACACCTGGTGATGCTCAGGGGTTACTCCTGGTTCTGCACTCACGAATCACTCCCGGTGGTGCTCAGGGGACCATATGGGATGCTGGGAATCGAACCCGAGTTGGCAAAGGGCAAGATGCTCTACCATTGTGCTACTGCTCCAGCCCCTTAATGATTTCTTAAGGGACAAATATGAACACTCTAAAGACTTAGTTCTCTAAAAGCGCAAATGAAACTGATCGACTCCAATCAAAACTGATCAGGAAAAGAAAGGAGAAAATTACCAATATTGTTAACTGAAGCATTTTAAATGAGCTGCTAGTAAACATTAAGCTGATAAATATATGTATTTTTTAACACTCCAGACAAATTTCCTGAAAAATTAAATGAGGAAGCAGACAACCAGAATAATTGCACATCAAGAACTTGAATCGAAAAATTAAAGATTATCCCACAGAACACTTAGAACCAAATAGCTTCATAAACAGTTTTCCAAATTCTTTTAAGTCATCTTTCTCTCTTCCCTTTTAAAATCATCATCTTGGGGCTGGAGTGCAGAACCAAGAGTAACCCCCATGCATCGCCAGGTGTGACCCAAAAAGTAAAATAAACAAACAAATAAAATCACTGATTTGAGAACTCATTCTAAGAAAATCGTGCATGTAATACTATCTTATCAACATTAAACAATATTTTTTAAAAATAGTACTTCAGGGGCTGGAGCCATAGCACAGTGGGTAGGGCATTTGCCTTGCACGCATAATTTCTGAGTGCAGAGCCAGGAGTAACCCCTGAGCATCGCCAGGTGTGACCCACCCAAAAAAAATAGTACTTCATGAAACCAAGACTTGAGAATTCCCAAGGAGCTTCTAACCCCCTCATCAGTGGGAAAGCAGTTCCCTGGTCCATCACCCAGCTCAGCACCAAGTCTCCCGGCCCCGCCCCCTTTGCTCCCCACCCTCCAGGTGAGATTAATCTCCAGGCCTACAGCTTCAGGGCCTTTCTGGAACCCAGGGGAGTTCTCCTCCCTCCCAGGGACGGAGACTCACCAGCCGGATAGCAGCACTGCAGATGCGGGGGGTGTCGGCGCAGGGGCCCAGACTCCAGGCAGCAGCAGCCAGCCAGCCGCGGGCAGGATTTCACCAAAAGGGATGAGTGCCCCAACCACCCTCCGCTTATCAAGAAAACACTCAACCATGCAAAGGGCCCAGTACCAACAGATAAGACCAGTCAGAAATGATCACTCTGGACTGAGTGTTCAAAGTCGGTAAAGGGATATACATGACGGCTTCTCAATATCTGTGTTGCAAACCATAATGCCCAGAAGGAGAGGGAGAGAGAAGGAGAGAGGGAGGGAGAGAGAATAGACGGAGGGGGGAGGTAGAAGGGCAGGGGGAGGAAGGAAAAAAGGAGGAAGAGGGGGAAGGGGAGGAAGAGAGGGGAAGGGGGAGAGATAAAGAGGGGGAGAGAGAGAGAGAGAGAGAGGCCTGCCCTAGGGGGAAACTGGGGCACTGTTGGTGGGAAATGTCTACTGGTGAAGGGGCGGGTGTTGGAACATTGTAGGACCAAAACCCAATCATAAACAAGCTTGTAACTTTATCCCACTTTGATTCAATTTTAAAAAATGAATAATTTTTTAAAAGAGAAAGAGAGAGAAAACACGCACAGAAACAAGAAAGCGAGGGGCCAGAGAGATAGTTCAGTGGGTAGGGCCTGCCCTGCATGCAGCCCACCCGGGTTCCCTCTCCGCACCCTGTAAGGTCCACCCCTGAACACCAGGTGTGGCCCAAGGATCAAATAAAAGAGGAGCCTAAACCCAACCCATGAGGCAATTGCCAACCCCCAGAATCTTGGGGAGATACAGCCGAGGAAGTGCGGGTTTGGCCCATGCCCACTCCTTCCCGCGGCCCTGAGGGGTGGCGGGCAGAGGCACAACTGTGCCAGAGAAAGGAAGGTTCTGTGTGCAAAACAGAAGCACCCAGCCCGACAAAACCCAAGACCCTTATCCCCCACCCCCTGCTCAGGTCTTCATTAGCTTCTGCGAGACTCCCGGCATTATCACTGACGCCCACCTGCGGGGCCAGACGAATTGGAACCTGGCAGGCCCGCTCAGAGGGTCCTCAGAGGGTCCGGGGGTGATGAAGTGCCTGTCCCCAAGCTGGCGTGGAAGGTGCTTTCCCCACTGGCTCCCTAAACAAAGCCACTGTCCCCCACCCCTCGCCTTCCGTTCCAGGGGCCACTCTGAGGTGGACCCCTGTGTCCCTTCCCGCCCTAGAAGCCCACCCCATCCCCCCATCCATCTCGCCGAGTGTCCTGCCCGCCGTGAAGAAGACCCTCTCGAACGCGACAGTGAGTGGGAACAGAGTCGGGCCACGGGACCGGCATCAGCATCCCCCATCCCTTCCAGAAAATTCTCCAAGTGTCAACGAACGCTTTTGTGGATTCTTTTTCCCTTTTCTTGGTTTTGTTTTGTTTTTTTTTTTTACAAAGCAAGAAAACCAGGCGATTCCGCAGGAGAAAGAAAAGAAGGATGAGTTTACTTGTCAGAGCGAGTGACACCGAGACCTTTCAAACGGCGGCCGTCCCCCTGGCTGCTGTCTTTTGTGCAGTGGGGACGGGAGGGTGGGCATAGGGAGAAAGGCCCCCCTCGCCCCCGCCGTGGCAGGCTGGATATGACAGAGCCATTGTGGGCCGAGCGGCTGGAGGGCTGTGTCCACACTGTCCCCGACAGCGCAGCACAATGCAGAGCAAGGGTCAGCGGCCCGGGCACAATACAGGCAGTTCCCCTCCCGTGCCCCCCCCCCCCGCCCCCCCAGAGCCAGTGACCTGGCCTATGTCCCCTGGCCTGGGCCGCCTTTGTCCCGTGCACCCAGATGCACTGGCCCTTTCTGCCTCGAGCCCCGCTCAGGGACGGCCCCGTCTCTCTCTCTCTCTCGGGCACTTTCACTTCATGAAGGGGCACTCCTGCGTTCCCTGGGTGCTGAGAAGGGGAGGACACGCTGCCCAGTGGGCCCCGCCCAGGCCGGGATTAGCCCTTTATGCCTCATGAAAGGAGATGAAAAGTCACTTACTTAAGCTCAGTCAAGTCAGGGATTTCTCTCTCGTCTTTTTTTTTTTTTTTGAGGAGGGAGGTGGGGATTTTAAGGGGACAGAGAGTGTTTTTTTTTTTTCTTTCAGTTTTGGCTGCGGGCACTGGGGCCGCTGTCCGAGTGCTCCGAAGCAAACCCAAATAGAAAGTGTCCACATCTGTAGAAAGTTCCGGAATCCAGCTGGTGGGTGTGGCCTGAGCCTCACCTCTGCCAGCAGATGCTGATCCTGGTGAGAACCAGCAAGGGGCGGGACATCCTGGATGCAGCTGCAGGTGCTGATGCTGGTGAGAACCAGCAAGGGGCGGGACATCCTGGATGCAGCTGCTGATGCTGGTGGGAGCCAGCAAGGGGCGGGACATCCTGGGCTGCCCAGGCTTTTCCAGGTGGCCACCCAGACACCCGAAACCCTCCAGACTCTTGAGGACGCAGCACTCAAGGGCACACAGGGCGCAGCACACTCGGGTAAGCCCAGGGCCTCCTGGTTGTGGATTGAGTCCACACTGGAACGCTCCAAACACAGCCAGAAGGGATCCCGACTCTGAATTCCAAGATTCCCTGCGGTAAACCCATGCGTTCTTTTCCGGGCAAACAGATATTCTGACGTGTACGGTTTGAGAGTGTAGCGCGTGTGGTGCTCTGCTCTGTGTGCTTCCACGGAAGCAGCTCGATGCAGCACACGCAGCCCGTGGATGAGGGGTGAGGGAGTGGAGAGACGGTATTACTGCAGGACAGAGCAGTCAAGAAAAAGGTCACTGAGCAGGAGGAGGGAGTCTTTTGATCCACGAAGGATGAAGGATAGACTGTTTGCGGACGGATGCACATGTAAGCGTGCGCACGCACACATGCACACTCACACTCAGACAAATGCACACATACAGGCACGCACACCCACACCCCTGGGCATCAAATGTCCATTCAGTGAGGTCTGAGAGCTTCTTCCCACCACTTGCAGGGAGCTGAGAGGGGCGGCCTTGAGGCAGCTCAGCGGACACGCCCAAGGGCACACTCCCCAGGTGTGACTCCAGAGAACTCTCCCACCACCCCCCCCAAAAAACAAAACAAAACAAAAAAAACCCAGATTCTACGGACTGGTGGACAAACCCAATGCCAAGACAAGTTTACTAGAATCAAGTATGAAGAGCATTATAAACCCAGCCAGATAAGAATACATGATAAAAATAGTGCTACCTTTTTGGGAGAAATTTCTTGATGATTTGATTATTAAGCTAAAATATAGACAGTCATCTCGGCTAGCTGCCCATCAATTATTACAACTGTATCCAATTACTGTGGTTATAAACTATTAAGAATTCTACTAATGAAACATGATATTTAGTGTCCAAACATAAGTAAGCATGGATAATGGCATCCTCAGAGATGTCAATCACTGCTTCAAGAAAACTGAAAGATCAGAGCAGGTCCCTCAGTGGCCGAGTCCTGGCTTTGGCTTGCAGGTGATGAGACTGAGAGTCTGACCCTGGAACTTTCAGATTTCACAATGGCAACAACCGGAAGGGAAGGAAACAATAAAAACTTCGAAAGACAAAGGAAAAGAAAATGAAAGAGTGGATTCACCCTATTGGAACTCGTGCTGTGATATCTAAAGAAGTCAAACACTTTTTAAAAAGTGAATTTGGGAACTGGATCGGAAGTACAGTGGGTAGGGTGATTGCTTTGCATGCAGCTGACCTGGGTTGATACCCAGCATCCTTTATGGTCCCCCAAGCACCGCCAGGAGTGATTCCTGAGTGCAGGCCAGGAGTGACCCCTGTGCATTGCTGGGTGTGACCCCAAAAAGCAAAAATAAATATATTAATTTTTTAAAGTTTCTTTAAACAAAAAAGGCAATTTCAACTGCTGTATCTATGTTTTTGCTCAATTGTGCATCCCAAAGGCTAATATGACATTTGGAGGGCCACAGTCCTGTTCCAAGAATTCTCCCTGAACTCACAGACGCCTCATCTGAGGCCAAGAATCAAATTTCTCTGTCTCTGCAACCTCCGAGTCATGGTGATCTTTTTCTAGCTGTCATGTCTGAAGAGTTATGTTCTACTCCGAGACTCGGCTGCGTTTCTAAACTACAACCCATACTCGAAGCTGTTAGAATTTCTAAAAACGCCAACCAACAAGACGTGTTTGAACAACACTTTGATAAGTCACCGGTGAGCTCTGCCAGCCACTGGCCGACTTATCTGATAAGCCCAGGGCAACCCTGAGGTAACCTGCAGATGGCCGGCCGCTGGAATGGCGCGCGTTTTTCCTCCCCTAGGAGAGATGCCACAGCTCCCCCACGCTGCCTGGCTCACCCCTCTAGCAACGCCTCTCGGGTCAAAGCCGACCTCTCTCTCCTGTGGCCAAGTCAGCTTCCCGAGCCCCGACACCCCCCAGCCCCTGGATTCTAATCTTCGGTGGCAGGTGTGAGGCCAAAGTCAGGCCACTGTCTGCCCAGCAAATCTGCTTACATCTCCCCCCCTCCCATTTTGGGTCATACCTGGCAATGCACAAGGGTTATTCCTGGCTCTGCACAAAGGAATTGCTCCTAGTGGTGCTTGGGGGACCATATGAGATGCTGGAAATCGAACCCAGGTCAGCCACGTGCAAGGCAAATGCCCTCCCCGCTGTGCTAAGGCTCCAGTCTCTCTGCTTACATCTTTTTTTTTTTTATTTTTGGGTCACACCCGGCGATGTACAGGGGTTACTCCTGGCTCTTCACTCAGGAATTACCCCTGGCGGTGCTCAGGGGACCACATGGGATGTTGGGATTAGAACCCAGGTCAGCCACGTGCAAGGCAAATGCCCTCCTCCAGGTGCTATGGCTGCAGCCCCTCTGCTTACATCTTAACCAGAATTTTCTTCTCCCTGTCAATGAGGCAGAAGTAATGAAATGGCCCCATCAGGCTGCCTTCTGAGGACACCCAGGCTCACCACAGCCACTCAAGAAAGTGTGTGTGTGTGTGTGTGTGTGTGTGTGTGTGTGTGGCGGGGGGAAAGTAGGAGGGAGAGAGAGGTTCCATGTCCAGCCTTCCTTCAGTTCTTCCATCTCGGACTCTGCTGGAAACAGAGCTGGCTTCTGACCCAAGGCCCCACCTCTGTGGACCCTGAATTATGGACCCAACAGAACTGTAACAGTGTCCCACAGAAAACGGCACCAACTCACATGCCCTAGATCATGTGGATAACGGCGCTATTTCTCTATCGCGTTTCTTTTTCCCCAGAAAACCCGTAATCTGCCTAACTTCAGAAAGAGACAAAAAAAAAAGAAAAGAAGTACAAGTGAGACTTCCGTTTCGCAACTGGCTGCCCGGGGAGTGGGGCTCCTGACTCAGGAAGGGAAATCTCGGCTTTGGATTTCCTCTGCACGCTCTTTGTTCCGAGAAACCCTGCCAAGTCCCTTCTGGCTCAAGACTTCCTGAGAGAAAGGTGACACGGGAAGGGAACTTCTCAGTGAGGAAACTGCCAGTCCTTTCAGAACTCCACTCAGGGGCCACTCGGCAAGGGGCAGGGGATGTGCAGACCCTGGTGAGACCCGGGATGCGGCAACCCCCCGGTGCACTCTGCACGCCCCCGCAGCAAAAAGTAAGGCGCAAGGAGAGGAACCCTCAGCTGCATTTAAGACTCCAGGTCTGCAAGCCGCGCTGGGTACCAATGACGCTGGGGTTGGTCAAGTGGCTGCTCGTGAAAAGACTCGAGGGACACACGGTAAGTCCCAGGGGCGCCTCACGAGTGCCAGCCGCAGCCACGCAGACCGGAGTGGACGTAAAGTCATGATGCATGATCGCTGAGCGCAGGAATGGGACCACTCAGTGACTCGATGCAGAGCAAGGGTGGTGGCTGTTTGTTTGCAAGACAAATACCACTACCCTGTCCTAGGCCTCTGACCCAGTGTTCTACCACCTCGCCTTGGCATTCAGATGTGTCCAGACCAGGGCCCGAGAAGGCACTTCTCTTTCTAACTCCCAGGCCAGAAAATACTCTGGTCCAGAAAATACTCCCAATGCCTTTCAATTATTAAACACTTGAGGCAAAGCAGGTTTAAAAATAAAACAAGGGCTGGAGCAATAGCACAGTGGGAAGGGCATTTGCCTTGCATGCGGCCGACCCGGGTTCAGGTCCCAGCATCCCATATGGTCTCCTGAGCACCGCCAGGGGTAATTCCTGAGTGAAGAGCCAGGAGTAACCCCTGTGCATCGCCAGGTATGACCCAAAAAGCAAAAAAAAAAGGGGGGGGGGGGGCTGGAGCGATAGCACAGCAGAGAGGGCATTTGCCTTGAACACGGCCAACCCCGGTTCGAGTCCCAGCAGCCCATAGGGTCTCCTGAGCACTGCCAGGGGTAATTCCTGAGTGCATGAGCCAGGAGTAACCCCTGTGCATCGCCAGGTATGACCCAAAAAGCAAAAAATAAAAAACAAAATAAAACAATAAAAAAAAAAAGAAAAAGAAAACCCTACCTTCCCACCCACCCAACAACAACAATAATAATAAAAAAAATGAAACCCACAAACACTACACCAACTGCTTACGCCAAGCAAGGTGAATCTAGCTGTCATTTTGACCTTGCTTGGCTTTCGCTCGGGAACCTATTTAGAAATGTAACAAGCGACGCTCTTCCCTCGGCTCAGCTAGCAGAGCTAATGGGCTTCTAATTAATTTCCAGAAGATTGCTGTTATAACTAACAGGTTTTTAAACATTTGGTTGATTGGGGAAAATGAATTGAATATAATGTATTTGATTTGGAAAATTAGTTTTCATTCTGTGTGCTTACCATAATAGTGTTTATTTTAAGTTTACATGATTCCATTAAGAGTCCCAGAAGCCCGCTGGGGTCGGGCTGCATCCTTACAGAGCCCTTTCCAAATTTCAAAAGAAGAAAAAAAAAATCAATTTACATTTTGATTTTTGTTGGCCTTTATTTGAGGGCAGGTTCGATTCATTTCTTGTGGCTTTAGTGAGTATGAGGGGGCAAAGAATGTGCTCTTGTTAATACAGCAAGAGGCTCAAATACTTCAGAATGATCCTTGGATAGCTCAGTCAATAGTCCTCTCATCGAATGCAAATCCTCGGGAGAAAAGGCCTGTGCCCACAAAAGTAAGATGAGACCATTCCGGCATTGTTTGTGGGGCTCCCGTGATTCCTCCTGACAACCCCTTCAACAATGGATGTTGGGAAAGTCCCTGGAGAATGGCCCTCGGTGGCAGGGCTCTGGGCACTTCTATTCACCTAAGACTGTTTTTTTTTTTTTTAAAAAAAAAGGAGAAAATTCTTCTTCCTGAAGGGATTATGGGAAGGACTATTAAAGACACCTGCAAACACACCAAGTGACAATGGCTCTTTATCAGCACTGATCACTGAGTCAGCCTTACTCCGGCGACCCAGCTGGGCTCGGTGGGCTGCGGCAGGAAAAGACCCTCGTCTTGTGGTGAACTCGAAAAACGGGCTCCGAACGTGCCCCCGTCCCAGGCTGCTGGGTTCCCTGTCTCTGCCGGGAGCCAGAGTGCAGGTCAGCGCCCAGGCGGACCCGGAGAGCCGAGGGGGGAGGCACGCAGGGCCCGGGGCCTCGGAGAGTCTCTCAGCTGCGGATCCCGGGGGTCAGGCCAGGGACCAGCGGGATGACCTGCAGCCTGTGGTTTCCCCCGCTGAGCACTGCTGGACGGAGCCCCAGAGGCCCCCAGCCTTCCCGGGGCGGGGGGGGGGGGGGGGGGGTCCTGGGTATCCCCAACCCCTCAGGGCCTGAGCAGCCCCGCAGCAAACTGCTCACCCCATTGGCCAGGAACTGCTGCTGGGGCCTGGCCCGCCTGAGCACTGCTTGGGAGATCAGAATTCTTTTGGGTTTTGTTTTGGGGCCACACCAGGTCATGCTCAGGGCTCACTCCTGGCCTCACTCAGTGACCTTACAGGGTCCCTGGGATTGGACTCAGGTCAATTGTGTCAAAGCAAGCACCCTCCCTGCTGCACAATCTCTCTAGCACCTGCCACCCATTTTTTTTTTAAACTTGAAGAGCGGTTGAGCACTGCAGGTGAGTATGCGGGTAAGGGAAATGCTCGGGACTGCACACCCTAAAAGTCACTCTTCCATGTACTGTGACCTTCCAGAGGACGTGAGCTGCTGACCAGAAACGGATATGCGACACACACACACACACACACACACACACACACACACACACACACACCCCTACCTTCAGAGACGAAAAGTGTCCCAAATCCACACACACACCCCAGAGAGGAAAAAGTGTACACACACAAACACACACACACACACACACACACACAACACACACACACAACCTCCCCCACCCCCCGAGAGGAAAAAGTGTCCCAAAATCCCAACTAACAGCCCAGCGGCGGGGTGACGTATGGCGTGTGAGAAAAACGCGTTTCATTTCCAAACTCAACACCAGGGCCTCTGAGGAGGGAAGCTCCTGGGCTGGTGACTCCGGGAAGGGGACAGAATGAGACAGAAGAGCAAACATGCCACAGAAGTGACAGTGAGGAGAGCGGCGAGGAGAGAGCAGCCCACGTTAGTCTTCAGAGCCTCAAAGTTCAGCGGCAACGCTAAAGCTTTCAGTGGAATGGGTACGCGCGCATGTGTGTCTGCACGCGCGCACGAGCGGTTCCAAAGACACCTTTAAGACTCAGAGCAATCAACAAGGGGAAAGAAAAGCTGCCCAGAAAAACAACAAAAAGGGATATTTTCTGAGCTGACTTTGATCCCAGCCCCAAATGATTGGCTTAAACATACTCGCTTTGAAAGGCTTTGTCTCTGCCACCACGACTCCCCATTGTCCTTGGGAACAAAGTATTATTTTCACCTTATTATTACTAATCTTTTCTTTGTAAGTAACCACACCTGGTTTTATTCCCGCCCCCCCCACACCCTCCGCTTCCACCACCACCACCAACACCACCACCAGCAGCAGAAAAAGCGGTGCAGTAAATATTTGCCCTTTGTGGTAATACAATGCATAATTTAGTTAATCTGGGCTATCTTTCCGTGCGAGGTGATTGTTTCTGTATTATGAAATGTGTTCACAGTCAGGTGAAATTCATGCCAGATACCTGGAAGGCAGACGGGAGAAGCACTTACCCAGCATGTAGGCGCTGCGACCCGACCCTGCCATGAGCGTGCGGCCACGCCCACACACCGCGTTCTTACTCATGTTAACTTAGCCTCCGAACCACCGCCACACCTTTCTTTGACAAACAGGGCCTTGCGCTAAGATAACACGCTCCAGCGCCAGGTGGGGAGGCCCGCCCTCAGCCCCCGGGAAACGGGCCCGGGCCCGCGGGAGACTGGGGCTGGCTTTCCCGCGGCGGCCCTCTTGGCACGGTGGGGGTACGTTACCTGGATGAAATCTAGAAAGGTCAAGGGCAGCAAGTCGTCCATATGCCCAATGTCTTTGGAGAAACGATTTAAAATTCTTCCTGCAAGAACAGGATATGAAAAATTACTCATTTCCCCAGACAGGCCCTTGAAGAGAAAACAATCCACCCACAAATCAAAACAATATTTCAAATGCATATGTATTCAATATCTTATGCATTCATGTGTAATAAGCCCGTGGCAGGGGTAAAAGAATAAGAGCCGGTACCTAGGAGAAGCAAAAATACCCGCCAAAAGGCAGTGGGTGGAGAAGATGAAACTTTGCTGGTTTTTTTTTAAAAAATAAATCCAAACTAGGGGGTGTGTGAAATAAATTTTCTGACAATACTGAGAAGTATTTCAGCAGGTTCTGATCGAGGTGAGTGTCAGAAGGTCCCCTCCGTTCAGATCCCACCTCCGACTTCCACACGCGTGCTAACAGTGAAACAACTGCAGATGACATCAATTCCTGTTCCCTAATTGGAGGCTAATTAGCACACTCATTTTGATGGAGTTACATGAAGAGATTCTGCTAAGTGGCACTTCCAAAAACAAATACAATTGCCTTGCTTCCCCTTGCACATAGAAGGGGAGCTTGGGACCCTCCTTCCCCCGCCCCCCACGTCATTCCAGGGCTGGGAATTTGCTCCTCCGGTGACAAGATGTTTTGTTTTTTTTTTTCAGGGGATCCCTCCAATGAGAGAGGCACAGGCCTTGCCCCACAGCCAGGAAGGCCGCTGGGGACACCCACCAGGTACTCCGAGAGTCAGGAGCATTTCACAGCATCGAGATAATTTCCCTGCCCCCAAATCTTCAGAATCCCAAGCTCAGAAAGAACTCATAAACACTCAGCCTTTTACATTTCACACACACACACACACACACAAACAGCTTTGCCCTGATCTTCCTTTTCTAACTGGGAAGCGTGGGGTCTCTGCACCCAGCCCCCCCCACCCCCTGCCCCGTCAGCAGAGGGCATTGCTCAGGGGGCCCTTCACGCCCCCTGCGGGGCAGGCTGGAGAGCTGGGCAGGTCAGGGAGTGTCCAGCGAGAAGCTGGTAAGACTGGAAGTTTCCTCGCAGGTCAGGCCAGGCTGGGGATAAGGCCGGGCCTCCGCTTCCTGTCTCAGGCTGGGCACCGCCTCCTTGGGGCACCTCTGGAGGGCCTGCTGATGACCTTCCCAAGCCTTTAATGACCCTCGAGCCCCTAAGGACTGTCTCTTCCAGGTGGAGGACTCTATGGATTCTTACACTGTCCAGTGAATTTTAAACTTCTCCAAGTAGCAACTGCAAAAACAGGGGACAGGTATGGGCCCCCCATGTTTTAGGCATCATGAAAATGCTCAGGCTTTCTGCAATGGAGGATTACAAAAAATAATAATAATAATAATTTTTTTTCTGCCTGGAGGCTTTGTGAGGAGGCGACACCCAACTCTGCTCAGAGCTTCTTCCTGGCTCTGCGCAGGGGTCACTGCTGAGGGTGCTCCTGGAGGGGACCGTATCGGTGCCGGGGCTCGAACCTCAGCACAAGGCAAGTGTCCTTACCCACTGTACTATCTCTGTGGCCCGAGAACAGCAATGTTTTAGGCGGCAGACTTCAGGAATGCCGTATCATACAGCTTAAAAGCTTCACGTTGGTTGAAAGGAGAGCAAGAACAAAACAACAACAAAAAAGAACTCAAGAAGGGAAAGGAAAGGTGGCGTAGATGTGCCCAATCTGTGAAAACCAGCCCTGTGCCAACTTCCCTGAGAGTGGACTGCGCCTGCGAGGGCTGGCAGGCCCGGCCAATCGTCAGGTACCAGGGCAGACACAGGCTAAGAAACCGCGTTCCTCCGCCGAGCCGAGTGGAGGGCCAGCCACGCTGAAAGCTCCATGGATGGGGTTGCCATGGAGAGGGTGTGTCCTGGAAGCCCCACGGCCACGTCCAGGCTCTGGCTCGAAGACCAAGAGGACCCCGGAGCTCGGCACGAGATGCGCCATCATCAAAGTTGCCATTGTCAAGTTCCCGGCCTTGGTTTCCCCAAGTTATTCTCAAGTTTCTCTGCATCAAGCCCTTGGATGAATTCCCTCCGTCCACCTGCCCGGCCTTCTCACAACCACGGGGCTTGGCCCCTGCCGGAATCTCTCCCGGGGTGTGAAGGAAGCGACTGGGGAGTGGGGTTCCCCGGGAACTGGGAGAACCCAATCTTTCTCGAGATAGCATGGAACTCAGTATTTGGGGCCGCACCTGGTGGCACTCAGCGCTCCCTCCTGCTGGCGCCCAGGGGGCCCACACGCGGTGCTAGCATCCAACCGGGCTCAGCGCGTGCAATGCTAGAGCCTCATCTCTGGCCCCTGAACCCAATCCTACCTTCCCAGAACATCCAACCTGGGCCGCCCCATGGTGAGTCCAGTTCCTCTGGACATCCTAGTCCTTCGAATGCTTGAAGGAAGCAAGTCCCAGCCCCGTCAGAGGGTCACCAACAACCCCTCAGAGGTCATTCATCGCTTTGTCCCACTGCCCTGGCCAGAGCCTTCTGCCCACACCCAGAAGGCCAGTCTCTGCCAAGGCCTCGTGTCTAGGATTCAAACCAACTCCTGGGTACTGTGGATTTTAACAGGCTCCACCAAGGGCGGGGGTGTAAAACCATCATCGTCATCACACCGCACATAAATGCCAGCCCGCCACCACCCCCCCACCAACCTGCCTGCCCACAGCATGTAGAGTCAAGGTTGTCGTTGCTGTCCACAGGTGATACTGGGGGCCCTGAACACACTCTACAGCCTCCGCCTACAGCCCCCGGGGAGACGGGAGCTAACTGGTACCACATGAAGACAGCTTTCACAATTGGACACCGACATGTACCACCGGTGGCTCACACTTGGATGCGGCTTAATTAACACAAATTGCAGCATCCAAGTCAGCGAGTTGAGTCTGTTAAGATGGAGAGTAGAGAAAGATATATCCGCTGAAAATTTGGGTATGTGGGTTTTGTGATTGGAAATCTCCAGGTTTTCTAGGGGTCTGTATGGGCTACCTCCCCCCACCTCCCTGCACTTCCGGAAGCCACGACAGTCACATCCACACCCCAAAGCTGCCACCCAAATGAAAAGCTACTCCAGCCTTACCATCCCAATAAAAATACCGAAAGCCCTGAACAAACACCATGCGTGACCTCTTTAGCACCTGTATTGCAAACCATAATGCACAACAGGAAAAGGAGAGCGAGAGCAAGAAGGAAAGTGCCTCCTATAGAGGGAGGCTGGGGGTGGGGAGGGGGAGAGTTGGGGGATGCTGGTGGGGAAAATGCTGATATTCACTGGTGGTGGGAGGCGTACACTGGTGGAGGGATGGGTGCTGGATCATTGTATGGCTGAAACCAATTATGAACAGCTTTGCAATGGTCTATCATGGATATCCAATTAAAAAATGTTTCAAAAATAAAAGTAATGTGGAGTTCATGCCTGGTTCAATCAGCTAAATCAAAGGCTGAATACATAGCAGTACTCCTACATTAAAAAAAAAAAAAAAGACGAGGGGTAAAGGGTAAAAAAGGGTTAAGAGGCCCCTGAGGGTGGGAATGAGACAGTATGACAACTTCTTAAATAAAATGGACATTCCACCTGACCGGCCACGCCACCGAGAGACACATGTGCCAAGGGCAGAAAGGCAGGTGACGACGACCCTTCGCTCCCCCCCACCAAAGCAACAGTCTTCCCAAGGAGGCGTGATGCGGGATCAAGCAAGACGTCCGTGGGCAGACAGAGAGAGCAGCCGTGCTGGGGCTCGAGGACAGAGTCCGCCACTGGCATCCAAGAAGGCAGCGCTGGGGCCGCATGGCCAGGGCTGGGCTGACCATGCCCAGGAGACTAACTCGGGCAGCGAGAGACAGTGGCTGGACCATGGAACAGGAATAACTACAGCAAGTACACCGAGAAAAGGCAACGGAGGTCGCTCCTAGACTCGGGACCAGCGAGGGCGGCTGCCGACAGAAACACATGGGCGTGGAGGATCGGACGGAGGAGGCCTGTCGGTGCAAAGAAGGGCTGAACTTTGACTCCTGCACACAGAGGGGGAAAGCTGGTCGGCTGTGAATGAGTGACCTGGAATTGACCACATGCTCATTGAAATAGAAGGAATATTATAAAATGTTATAAATATTTAAATAATATTATAATTATTATAATATTTAATTATAATACTCTCGGTAGCCCGGCAAGCTACCAAGAGTATCTCACCCGCGCGGCAGAGCCTGGCAAGCTACCTGTGCGTATTGGATATGCCAAAAACAGTAACAATAAGTCTCTCAATGAGCAACAGGATGACAGTGACAGTGACAGTATAAATATAATTTATAACAAATATGTTTATTTCTCCTCCCTTTTTAACATATAATGAAAATACAATAATTATAGTATAATATAACTATGATTATATAATATATAAAGACATACATCTTTATAGTATATGTATTTACATATCTTTAGATATAGCCCTGGAGACTGGAGCAATAGCACAGCGGGTAGGGCGTTTGCCTTGCATGCAGCCGACCCAGGTCTGATTTCTCTGTCCCTCTCGGAGAGTCCGGCAAGCTACCGAGACCAGCCCATCTGCACGGTAGAGCCTAGCAAGCTACCTGTGGCGTATTCGATATGCCAGAAACAGTAACAAGTCTCACAATGGAGGCGTTACTGGTGCCCGCTCGAGCAAATCGATGAACAATGGGACAACAGCGCTAGAGTGCTACAGATACCCTGAATTCCAGGAGTAATTTCCAGGAAGTTAGTAAACACTCTGAAGACGCTGACGTGGCACTACCGAGGAAGTCAGATCTAAATATCTGCAAAGGGTCTGTCACGCGCGGGGGTGATTTTAATTTGCTCGCCTAAGTTAGTATTTTGCTAGAGAAAGGCGACGAAAGCCCTGCGTAGAGTGGGGGGGAGGGCGGGGCGAGAGGGAGAGGGAGACAGGGCCCACCTCCTCCCCCGCCGCATTCTCAGGGGCCCCTCGGGTTCCACCACTGGCCCGGCCACCACCTGCCCCGTGTCCACAAGCCAGGCCCCGTGACGGCGCCCAAAACTCCCCATCAGAATGCAGGTCACCGAGGAATCCCACAGGGCCCGAGCGAGGTCACCGCTTCACCTATTTGGACACAGTCATCCAAATAAATACATGACTCCTCGCACTTCCTTATAACCACACTGTGATTCAAACCAGGCCCAGCCGGACCCTGTTTGCTCTCTGTGAAACACAGCCGTGCACGTACGCTGCGTACTTTTGTTCATTTGACTCAGTACACCATTTAATAGATTTTAGTAACTTTCTCGAGCAATGCAGCCTCCATCAAAGATCATCAGGTTTCAGTTACTATTTACACACACACACACACACACACACACACACACACACACCCATGAGGTCCCCACCTACCCATCCCAGAGGAGCCTCCCCACCACCCTTCCTAGCTCAGCCTCCTCTACTCCTTCCTCTAGCAAGGACCCGCCGCCAGGCTGTGTCACACAACTGCATGGACACTGCGCGTGCTCACTTTGGCTGCCCTGTTTCACTGCATCTTTGAGGTTTCTCCATCATCACACGGCCTGTGTCTGGAAGTCTTGTCTTTGAGCCCCAAGGAGTCTTGGGCAGCCCCGGAACAGGCCCCCTCAGGCCCTCCACACCTTGCCGTGAGGTGTGTCAAACAAAGCAGGGAAGTGCGTCTTCGAAATGCTCCCCAACAGTGAACTTCTCCGTGGATGGCTCCAGAGCGGAGTGCTCTCGCCGGGAAAGGGCCTTTGACCTGTGCATCAGAAGTGTCAGAGGGCCAGGTCGGGGCTAGGACCCGAGTCCACTGGGGAACGGGAGGGTGGGGGAGGGAGGACAAGGGAAACGCCTGGCCAACTCCTGAGAAGCACCGAGCCACAGGAGAGTGACCTCACCCCCAGGTGCGGTGCCAGTGGGTACTGCACCCTGGTCCTGAGGAGAAGGTGCCGGGCGCAGCAAAGGCAGGCCCAGAAGCATCGCCCCAGTCATGTGCGGCAGCAGCCAGGAAGGAGATTACATTAGCGTAGCGTATCCCATAGCGTAGGATAACATTGGTTTGTCCCTTCTGCCTTGCCGAAGGGAAATTAGGTTTACTGGGTTACTCCCATCACAGTGCTCCCATTCCTCTGTTTTTCTGTAACCTAGCCACTATGCTATTGCTCCAGCCCTTACTTCCTACAAGTCCCAAAACAGGTTCCTGATAAGGAACTGATGTATCCGGGGCAAGCTGTGAGCTACCCTGGCATCCAAATGGGCCAGGCCAAAGAACCGTAATACTTAACTATAAGTCAAGAACATGGTCATGGACAAATTCAGTCATGATCCAAAAAGTAACAACTGGACTAGGACGCTGCTAGGGTTAGGAAAGATTAATCTGGCCTGAGCACTTTAGTCTGAGATCTATAGCAAGATGTCCCCCGTAGAGCCACCCTACAAGCTTAAGTATCTCTTACTGTGTCCACAAAGAATAACTAAGATTAAGAAGTAGAATTTAAGAGGGCTGGAGCCATAGCACAGCGGGTAGGACATTTGCCTTACAGGCAGCCAACCCCGGTTGGATTCCCAGCATCCCATACTGTGACCCAAAGAACAAACAAACAAAGATCTTAATTAAGTTGTTGGACTACAAAGAGGAGAAAAACCCCTAAAGTGGTATTTGGTATTTTCAGCTTTGATATGTTGATTGTGCTACTAGACCTAGGTGTCTGGTTGCTACCCCCAGTGCAGAAAATTGGGGAGGGGGGAGGGGGGGAGAGAGAGAGAGAGAGGGAGGGAGGGAGGGAGGGAGGGAGGGAGGGAGGGAGAGGGAGAGAGAGAGAGGCAGAGAGGAAGAGAGGAAGAAGTGGGAAGGAGGGGGAGAGAGGGAGAGAGAGGGAGAGAGGGGGGGGCAGAGAGGAAGAGGGGGAGAGAGGAGAGACGGAGAGAGAGAGGCAGAGAGGAAGAGAGGGGGAGAGAGAGGGAGAGAGGCAGAGAGGAAAAGAGGGGGAGAGAGAGGCAGAGGGGGAGAGAGGGGGAGAGAGAGGGAGAGAGGCAGAGAGGAAAAGAGGGGGAGAGAGAGGCAGAGGGGGAGAGAGGGGGAGAGAGAGAGGGAAAGAGGGAGGGAAAGAGGAAGGGAGAGAGAGGCAGAGAAGAGAGGGGGAAAGAGAGAGGGAGAGAGAGGAAGAGAGGAAAACGGGGAGAGGGGGAGAGAGAGGGGGAGACAGGGGGAGAGAGAGGGGAAGGGGGAGAGAGGGAGGGGGGAGAGAGATGGAGAGGGCAGGAGAGGGAGGAAAAGGGTAAGAGAAAGAAAGGGTAAGAGAGGGAGGGAGGGAGACAGAGAGAGGGAGAGAGGAAAATGCTTGCCATGCGGGGGAGGAAGTGACTCTGGGGACACTGGTGTTGGGAAGTGCGCAGGGCGAGGAGCCTGTGTTGGAACACTGTGTGACTGGGCCCCTGGGTGGTGACTCCTGGCTCAGAGCTCAGGGCCAGCGCCTGCTGGGCTTGGGGGCGCCTCTGAGAGGCTGGAGAGGAGGCTGGGTTGGCCGCACGCAAAGCCAGCGCACTGCCCGCCATGCTCTCTACCTCTCTGGCCTCGTCCTGGAGCCTGCCACAACCGCCCCTGGGCGGCTGGCGACACTCGCAGGTGACACGGGCACCAGCACCGCAGAGGGCCTGAGCGTGCAGGTGGGCAGGAGCCGGTGTCTCAAGGGAGGGGAAGAGCTTCCAGGGGGACGTGCCCCGGCCACTGGCTGACGGGCTGACAGGCTGGCAGGGCCGGGTAGGCAGAGGAAAGACACCCGCGAGGCCCAAGAGTGGGGAGAGAGCAGGGTGACAAATATTTGCCAGGGTCATGGAGAGAGCATGACCCGGCCGCCGAGATAGGACCGGGAGAGGGAAGGGTGAGGCGAGAACTAGGAGGGAGGGCACAGTGGGGAGGGCGCTGCCTGCACGCAGCAGCCGACCAGGCTTGGGACCTTGACACCCCGGAGGGTCCCCCCAGGGCCCCATCAGGAGTGATCCCTGAGCACCAGAGCCAGGAGTCAGCCCGGGTGTGGCCCCCAGATCAGACAAAAAAATTCCATGTGCAAAGTTGTTGCAGCTCAGGGCTGGAGCAATTGCAGAGCAGGTAGGGAAAGGAATCGGTTTCTTTGATCAGGCTCTCCTTCCACCAGGGGGCCGGGCTGGAGATGGAGCGGGGAAGGAAGACAGTGAGGAAGGAGGGTCGCAGCTGACCTGAGCTGGACGGAGTGGGAGAGCCTGGCAGAGATGGACAGAGAGATGGACAGAGCCCAGAAAAACCCGTGCACCCGGCCAGGCCAGGATTTTCTCTTACAGATACGATTCATGACTAAGGCCTGAGTGCCAGCGTCCCCCCCTTGTCCCCAACGGAGCCCCAAAGAGCACCAAAACGGGGGTGCTCACGAGGGCAGACCCAGCCGCTCCCCACCACGAGCGAGGCACCATCCCCCCCTTTGCAGAAAACGCTGCAAAGGCTGAGAGGCCCCGAGAGAAACCCAATGTCGCGGGAAGGCAGAGAAGGCGACCCCCCCTCCGCCGGCCCCCGACCGGGAGCCCAGCTGATACACGGTCAGTCGTGGCTCCTGCGGAACAGGGCGCTGTGGAAAACTGGGCAAGGGTGAAAACTTTCTGGGACTCGCCACGGCCACAGATGAATGCGAAGTCAACCTCGTCGTGAATCTGGGGTGTTTCTGGTAGTAGCCGCCCACACGGCGTTTCTTGGGCAACAACAGGGCTGCGAGTGGGAACGTTTAAGAAACCCTCTGGAGAATCAGAAAATCCACGTCGACCCATCCATGGCCTAGAAGCACTTTCCCGGGCCAACATGAGGGCCCAATGATATCCTGATTATACAGGGACAAATCTAGGGGCGGAGGGGGGGGTGGTCCAAGCAGGCTGCTGCTAAGCTGGTAGGAACGAGCTCTGACTTGGAAATTCTGTCCCCCAGGATGGAAAGTACAGGAAAGTACTGTTGAACAAACGGAGCACTGTAGCTGTTGTCCTGTTGCTCATCCAGTATATCCCTTAGACTAGACTGCTGTATCCAAGAGGAAACAATAAAAGTGGATATTTAGTATCTAGGGCACAGTTTATGTGCAAACTTAAAATCACTGTCACTGGCGTCTCATTGCTCATCGATTTGCTCGAGCAGGCACCAGTAACATCTCCATTGAGAGACTTGTTGTTACTGTTTTTGGCATACCCAATAAGCCACGGGGAGCTTGCCAGGCTCTGTGATGCGGGCGGGATACTCTCAGTAGCTTGCCGGGCTCTCCAAGAGGGACGGAAGAATTGAACCTGGGTCGGCTGCGTACAAGGTAAACGCTCTACCCGCTTTGCTACAAACGTAACACTGCAAAATAACTCCCTCAACCAAGACAAAATCAAGGAGGGTGAACAACAACAAAAAAAATAAAATAGAGCCGGGGCACAGCGGGTAGGGCGTTTGCCTTACACGCGACTGACCCGGGTTCAATCCCCAGCATCCCATACGGTCCTCCCAGCACGGCCAGGAGTAATTCCTAAGTGCAGATCAGGAGTAACCCCTGAGCACTGCTGGGTGTGACCCAAAAAAACAATGAATAAATAAATAAAATTAGAAACTGAGGGGCTGCAGCGTTAGTACAGCAGGTAGTGCATTTGCCTTGCACGCAGCCGACCCAGGGTTGATTCCCTGCATCCCACATGGCCCCCTGAGCACTGCCAGCAGTAATTCTTGAGTACAAAGCAAGGAGTAACCCCTGTACATCGCCGGGTGTGACCCAAAAAGAAAAGAAAGAAAAAGAAAGAAAGAAAGAAAGGAAGGAAGGAAGGAAGGAAGGAAGGAAGGAAGGAAGGAAGGAAGGAAGGAAGGAAGGAAGGAAGGAAGGGAGGGAGGGAGGGAGGGAGTCTGTGAGCCAAATGCACGAACACCACGTAAAGCACGAGCGGGCTGGGCCACCTTCCTGGTGAGACCTGAGCACGGTCCCCTGGGCACTGCTGGGTGCAGTTCTGGTGGTCCCAGACCCAAACCAATGAAAATCAAAGGTCCATGTGCAGGTCTGACCCCCTGGCCCTCAGGTCTGGCTGGCCGTGTGGGCCCCGAGCCAGTCCCGGGGCTTATTGTGAAGTGCCGCGAGGGATTCAGCGGCAGGGCCGGGGCCACACGTCACCGCTGCTCCCGGCGCCAGGCTACCAAGGCAGCCGCCAGGTGTCAGGGCTCAGCTCCGACAGGGACCCGCGGCCCGGGAGCGGCTGGTGCCAGGAGAGCCGGGTCTGCCTGTCTCAGGCGGGCGGGTCTGGCCCACGGCCCACGCGAGGGCAGGAATGTGCAGACGCAGGAACGCGGGGGAGGGGGGGTGCTCTGGGAGCCACAGGGACATCAGGGTGGGTGACCCCCCGCGGAAGAGGCCTGGCTGAGAGCTGACCCAGGGCTCGAGGCCTTCGCCTTGCACGTGGCTGACCCTGGTGTGACTGACGTCAGAGCATCGCCCGGGGTGGCGTGACCTCGCCACCTCCACCCAAGGAAAGAACTGCTGGGCTAAGAGCCCTGGGCACCCCCAATCCCTTGCCTTGTCCACCATCGGAGTGAGGGCGGGCTCAGGGCGGTAAACTGAGGGTTCCAGATCCAAGGAGGAGTTGGTCTTATTTAATTATTTATTTATTCTTGCTTTTTTTTTTTTTGGGGGGGGGGGTGACACCATCCTGGCTCTGCACTCAGAAATCACTCCTGGTGATGCTCGGGGGACCCTATGGGATGCTGGGAATCGAACCCAGGTCAGCCGCGTGCAAGGCAAATGCCCTCCCCGCTGTGCTATCGCTGCAACCCCACAGGAGTCGATCTTAGTGCGGGCATGTGTCAGGGCTGGAGACGGGGCGGGGGGGGTGGGGAGCCGGCGAGGCCTGGACAGGAGGAACCGCCCTCCTCTGGCACTGAGGCACGCGTGGGACTCACCGAGCACTGTTCACGGTGGCACCGGGCCCCCCAGCGGGCCCTCCCTCCTCCATCCATCTCCAGGAAACGTGGGGCCCCGGGTGGAAGGCTCAGAAGTGGGGCAGCCAAGCGCGGGGCGGGAGAGCGTGATGGGACCTGAAGACAATGGGCCCTCCCACTCTCCACCCTGCGCGGAGGAGCTGCAGGGGAGCTGGAGCGGGATCAAAGGACGCCCAGATCTCCTGGGAGCGCTATCTCCGGCGTGGCACCGGCGTGGCACCGAGCATCTGGGAGGGAGCTGCCGGCAGAGGTGGGGAGAACCGGCTGGGCTGTGTTCCATACAAATGTGCAGGCCACGGTGGCGGCAGCGGGTAGGGAGCAACCCATCATCCACCTCAACTGGACCTGCTCTTTTGTCGGCCTCCACGGGACAAAAATCGCCACAACGTAAAACCAGCCACGAGAGAGAGAGAGAGAGAGAGAGAGAGAGAGAGAGAGAGAGAGAGAGAGGGCCGAGGCCGGGCTCCCCCGGGGGTGGAGGAGTCTCGTGGCCTCTGTTCCAGGACCACACTGTTCTAATGACTGCCGCTCTGCAAAATAGTTTTGACAGTCAGGAGTGCCTGGCCTCTATTTTAACTCCTTTTTTATTTTCTTTAACCTTCTTGGAATTGCCCTGGCGACTCAGAGGTGCTTCTGTGGCACCCCAAAAATTTTAGAGTTGTTTGATCTGACACCTGGGGAAATGCCTCGGGCATTCTTGTGGGCCTGGTGTTGAGTCTGCAGATGCTTCCGGTAAGAGGGCTAGTTCCATAATGCTGCCTCTCACCCCACACACACACACACACACACACACACACACACACACACACACACACACACACACACACACACACACACACACACACACGCACACACACCCATGAGCACAGGGCGTTCCCGTTTCTTTGTGTCTGCTTCAATTTCTTTTTTTGGCGATACGTTAGTCTCCAGCAGGTAGGTCCTTGAAGAACTCTGATGTTGGGTTTTCATCTTTATTTGTGCAGCAGTAGATGGGACTGTTTGCCTAATCTCTCTTTCCTCCAACTCACAGTTTGCAACGGAAGTACAACACACTTTTGTGTATTCTAACACCTCTGCTCTTCCATCAGATGACAAATCAAGCTAAGTCCACAAGAAAAACGTCTTTTTCATAATGGAAGAATTTCAGAAAAAATAATATAGTAACGACTAGATAAAACATCCTCGGTACGGTGCCTGCCAGGTGAAGGATTTGGGACAAAGGCTACCTATTCTTTTTTTTTTTTAATTATTATTTTTGGGTCACACGTGGCCATGCACTCAGGAATTACTTCTGGCGGTGCTCGGGGGACCATATGGGATGCTGAGAATAAAACTCGGGTCGGCTGCACAAGGCAAACGCCCTCCCCGCTGTGCAGCCTCAACACTACCTAGTCTTAGCCCACTGCAACGGTCACTCCAGCCTCAACACTACCTAGTCTTAGCCCACTGCAACGGTCTTGTTTTCACCCCTGAAATCATGACCTTCAGACACTCACACTCCTCGCCAGACCAGTTTTAGGTGTCGCACCTGGAGGCGACGGTCCGGTCGTCTGTCTCTGAAACTGCACCTATCCCCCCCCCATCCTGTTTTCTCTCTTGACAGCTACGGCATGGTCTCCCGATCTAAGAACTCTCATTTTGCGCATCGCCGTGGCTACTGTTTCCTAGGGCGAACCCACTTCTTGGTTCCTCTCAGTCTCGTTGCATTCCTGCCACCCAGCTGCATGCCTTGTCTGTGGCGGGCGGGGGGGGCTCCCACCTCTCATGGCCCCCCTCTCCAGGCCCCCAGATGGCCCTCCTAGCCCCTCTCGCTACCCCACAGAAACCTTCACTCCTCTTCACAGCCTGTGCACGTGATCCGAAAAATATCTCCCCCCGCTGTGCATCTCCCGAGCCCCCAAGGAGTGAGCTGTCTCACTGCAAACCCCAGAAAGCCAAGACGCTTGCTTAAAACACACGTCGACCCCCACGTGGCTCACAGCATTGGAGAGCTTCACAGGCCTAGCTGTAAGCAGGTGCTCCCTGCACCCTTTAAACCATTGAAAAAAAAAGGGGGAGC
Organism: Sorex araneus; assembly: GCF_027595985.1. Lineage (NCBI taxonomy): Eukaryota > Metazoa > Chordata > Mammalia > Eulipotyphla > Soricidae > Sorex > Sorex araneus. The sequence goes on from NC_073302.1 coordinate 287,967,507, forward strand.
TGGAGCGATAGCATAGTGGGTAGGGCATTTGCCTTGCACGAGGCCGACCCAGGTTCGAATCCCAGCATCCTATATGGTCTCCTGAGCACCGCCAGGAGTAATTCCTGAGTGTAGAACCAGGAGTAACCCCTGTGCATTGCCAGGTGTTACCCAAAAAGAAAAAAAAAAAAAATAAGAACAAACCTCAACCCAGATTCTGCAGGGTATTGTGTGTGTGTGTGTGTGTGTGTGTGTGTGTGTGTGTGTGTGTGTGTGACCAAAGGGCACCTGCCGGAGTCTCGGGCAGCCACGGGAGTCAGCCGACTTCCCAGCGCCAGGCACGTTTCTACGTCCAACACCTTAATCAGAACACAAACTGTTCTCGAGATTTCGGCAGAGGTCATCAAATAACCCTTCAATGGCAATTAATCACGGGCAAACAAGGGGCTCTTGGAGAGCAACTTCACGCTATTTGATGCTCAAGTTGATGCAGGATCTTGGTTCAACAATGATTCACTAACCCTCCCGGGCCACACAATGGCAGGGCTGCCCGCAGAGTGAGAGAGTCAAGACTCTTTTGTTGACCCATCAGGCGACAAGCAAACCTCCGCGCGCGATATTCTCTGTCCTCACCTGGCACGGGGCACCTGGCCGTGACTCAGGGTGCGTGCGTGAGGCCCGGCCCCAAGCGCCGGGCAAGTGGGGGCCATCCAGAGTCGTCCAGGCTGCCCGGGAGCTAGGGAACTGCCCTCCCCAGCGGCAGCGCTGGACAGCTGACCCCACCGACCGGAAACGTTCAGTCTCTCCGCAGCACAGCAAGGAAGAACAGCCACGGAACCCACCTCCCGGCCCCGGAGGCCAGCCCCGGCCCCTGCTCTGGGGACCCACGCTGACCCGCTATAATAAAAAAAAAAAAAAAAAAAAAAAAAAAAAAAAAAAAAAAAAACCTCTGGTCAGCACAACTGTCTGCCCAGCAAAATCCCGGTGCCCGTGTCTGGTGCCCTGCGCCCATCTTATCACACGGTTCCTCTAAATTAAACGGGCCTTTAGAGCACCGCGCCGCGGCCCCTCCGAAAGCCAGAAGTTCCATTTGAAGTTGGGCTGATAATTCCCAAAGACGGTTAATCACATTTCTCAGAAGGACTCGATTTCTTTCCCGCAAGTTCATTTCTGCCAGGGGAGGAAGGCACGGAAGGGGAGGGCGGGGCTGTGTCTGGGCCCTGTTTCTGCCAACCCTGGCACCGTCAGCACTTCTCTCGGGGCTGAGGCCGCGACGGCTGAAGGCGTGATTTCTGCGTCTCCTCTGAGTCAAGAGGTTGCAAAGGGGGCTGGAAACGGCCTCTGGACGGGGGCCGGGAGCCGCTGCCGGCAACGACCCGACTACCCTTACTTGAGAAAGGGGTTGGCGGCCCAGCCGTGTGGAACGGCTGAGTTCTTGCAGGGTTTATTGTTCGTTCCAAGTAACTCTTGGGGGAGTAAGGATGAGCCTGAGGAGTGCATATATGTGTGGAGAGTGAGTCCTGGTGTGGACACAGCCCTGCCAGCAAGAGCCACACCAGGCGGTCCCAGAAAGCCACTGTGGGGTGACCCCAATTAAAAAAAAAAAAAAAAAAGCATGAAAGATGAATACTCAGCCGTAAGCGGAAACTGTCTCTCATTACTTAATACGATTTAAAAAGTAAACTGAGGGGCTGGAACAGCAGGCCAGCAGGTAGGGTGTACTAGGTATTCTTTTTTTTTAAAAAAAAAAAAAAAAAAGAAGTCATGTTCTAGAACACAAGCAGACATACAAACAAACATGTGAACCAGACTCAGAACCTGGGATGGGGCTAGCATCAGATGTATGGAAGGTGAGCATTGCCCCTCCTGCACTAGTTCCTCTGGTCTTCATAAGAATTTTTTTAAAAGAAATGTAACATCCCAGGCCGGAGCGATAGCATAGCGGGTAGGGCGTTTGCCTTGCACGCGGCCGACCCGGGTTCAATCCCCGGCATCCCATATGGTCCCCCAATCACCACCAGGAGTAATTCCTGAGTGCAAAGCCAAGAGTAACTCCTGAGCATCGCTGGGTGTGACCCAAAAAGAAAAAAAAAAAAAAAGAAAGGTAACATCCCAGTAAGTCTCCATTAGTCCCTGTTGAGTGCTAGAACGTTACTGAAGCCTGCTCGAGCAAAACAATGCACAACGGGATGACAGTGATACAGTGATGTAACATCCCTGGCACCTCCAACTTAATTGACTATAATAGATTATAATAGAACAAAGCTAAGCACATGTGACAACAGTTTTCCTGAAAAACGTTAGAAACTTTTGAGAAAACTTATTTGCAAAGTATATTTGAAGTTTGGGCTGGAGCGACAGCACAGTGGGTAGGGCATATGCCTTGCATGTGGCCGATCCAGGGTTCAATTCCTCCGTCCCTCTGGGAGAGCCGGGCAAACTACCGAGAGTATCCCGCCCACACAGCAGAGCCTGGCAAGCTACCCAGGATGTATTCAATTTGCCAACAAGTTACAACAAGTCTCACAATGGAGATGTTACTGGTGCCCGCTTGAGCAAATCAATGAGACAGTGACACTGATTTTAAGTCTGCACATAAACGGGGCCTTAAATACTAAATATTCCACTTTTATTGTTTCCTCTTGGATACAACAGTCTAGTCTAAGTGGTATACTGAATATTACACACACACACTCACACACACACACACTGAATCAAAAACTGCCAAGTTTCAACAAGGTTGTTCATAAACAACAGCACTAAAAAGTGACTTTCTTGGGCACCAGAGAGTGAGTACACCAGGTAGGGTGTCTGCCCTGAAATCAGTCAGCCCGTTTTGATGCCAGGTATCCCATGTGGTCATTCCTGAGCACAGAGCCAGGAGCAAGTCCTGAGCACTGCCAGGTGTAGCCCCAAAACAAAACAAAAACAAAACCCCCCAAAATGACCTTCAGGGCCAAGGCAAGAGCTCAAAGGGCTGGCGTGCTGGAGGCCAGGGTTTCATCTCTGGCACCGCATGGTCCCCTGGGCACCAACAGTTACCTCCAAAGACTATTTTGGAAGTAGGTCCTGGGAGCACTCTTGGGGGTGTCTGAAACCCAAGTGACTGTCACTGTGGATAGTAGGTGCGCTTTCTGTAGAATTCTCACACCCAGACATAAATTCCACATCGCTTCATTATATAAGACACACCAGCAAAAGGGGTGTGTGTGTGTGGGGGGGGGGGGGGGCAACAGGACAGGGTCAAGGCGCTGGCCTTTCAACCCCCTGGTTCCCACTCATATCCCTAGCCCCACCTCAGATTCCCCCCAAGTTCGACAGGGGCCCCTCCTGGGTACAGGACCAGGAACAGCCAAGCCCATGTCCCCATTTCTCAGTCAAACTGGCACATACGCGTGGTGGGTTCACCGCATCATCACTGTACCTAAGTTTCATCGAAGCAGACCAGACTTTCCTGTAAACAGCACCAGTTTTCGAGTCTATCCAAGGGGTGCCTCCACAGGTAATCCATGGCTACGCTGCCGGGCACAAACCATTTCAGCGGTAAATCCTTGCAACCCAATCGTCAGATCAACCAAGTTAGGACAAAAACATACTGCACCAGGGCTGGAGCCATAGCACAGAAGGGAGGGCGTTTGCCTTGCACGTGGCCGACCCGGGTTCAATTCCCAGCATCCCATATGGTCCCCTGAGCACCACCAGGAGTAATTCCTGAGTGCAGAGCCAGGAGTAACCCCTGAGCATCACTGGACGTGACCCAAAAGGCAAAAAAAAACATACTGCACCCTTCTGGCTGAGGGGGAGACTGTGGGGGGCGGGGGGGACCTTCGGCCATGCAAGGGACTGTGTCTCCCACACAGCTGACCACACACAGTGAAAGCCACCCCCCACTTTAGCCTTTAAAGCGGCGTCCTGGGGGGGCTTATCTTCCCGCATGTGGACTCAGTCATAGCCACTCGACACTCTCAGCTTTCCCCGCTGGCACTATAAATACAAATAAGCACGCGTGCCCTGATTGCCTCCCCCATTTTCTCAGGCCCAAACTGACAGACCATTATCACTTCTGCAGAGAGGTGCAAAAAAAAAATAGAAAAGAAAAGAAAAAGCAGGCAGGGTCATGCGGGAAGGAGATGTGCCAGGATTCTAAGATCCGTTTATCGAAACTGCCAGTGAGAGCTAACAAATTCAGGTGGGGTGCTGCTTGCCGCCGAAATTAATTTACCAGTTAACACGACTCTGAGTGGCGGGCCTGTCAGAGAGCAGACAGGTAGGGAGCTCCCAGGGTCGGCGCACGCGTCTGCATCTGAACTAACACACAAGTGCAGGAGGGGCCAAGAGTAAGTGGGTTCTCTGCGCGGCCGCAAACTTCAAACCACACCCTACCCACACTCCAAGATTACCGCGCCACATCTGACGGGGTTCAAAGTAGGAGGCAACCACTCCTAGACGGAAATACACATTTTCTTTTTTTACACATACATATTGGATACACCAAAAAGAGTAACAATAAGTCTCACAATGAGAGATGTTACTGGTGCCCGCTCGAGCAACTTGATGAGCAACAGGATGACACTGATACAGTGATACAGTGATATATATTAAAAGGACGCCAGCCTCAACCTTTAACAACATGTCAATGATCTCTGAGAGAAGGGCTTACCGGCCCTGAGTGTAATGCAACCATCTCCACACTCTTCCCTCCACGCCTGGCTTCCCCACTCACGAGTCGCAGGAACACGCGCTCCCGCCCTGGGCAGCCGGAAGCTAATGACTCTCCTCGCACACAGAGAGCATAAAAATGCCATGAACAGGGGCCAGAGCGACAGTCCGGTGGCCAAGACACTTGCTTTGCGCTCAACCAACCTGGGTTCGATTCCCGGCAGCCCGGAGGATCCCTGAGTAGCACTGGCCCAAGAGAGTGGTTTGGGTGGGGTAGGGGGAAATTCTATTTATAGACTTCATGGGTTCTCAAGGCTGAAAGAATTCCAAGCCCAAGGTCATGGAAACGAACTTTCATCTTTAACTGAATTTCAACCTCCATGTTAAAATTTACATAGCTTGGCTGGAGAGACAATACAGATTTTGGGGGATTTTATGAAAATTTATTTATATATTTATTTAGTCTTTTGTTTTGTTTTGTTTTGTTTTGGTCACACCTGGCAATGCTCAGGAATTACTCCTGGCTCCGCACTCAGGATTCACTCCTGGCGTTGCTTGGGGGACCATAAGGGATGCCAGGATGGAACCCGGGTCAGCCGCATGCACAGCAAATGCCCTACCCGCTGTGCTATGGCTGCAGCCCCGAGACAGGGTACAGTTTTTAAGGCACTTACTTGTCTTTGACCCTGGTGATTCCCCAGGAGCCCTGAGCACCACCAGGAGTGACCCCTAGGAGAAAGCCGAGTTTTACGTATCTACACTCTTTCTGTGGTCAGTGGTCCGTGAGCATCACCAGGAGTGGCCCCTGGGAGCAAGCCCTGAGTTTCTCACAAACACACACACACACACTGGTCTCCATAAAGCTTGGTGCGGTCACTCAGATGGGCAACACAGGAGTAAGCCCTGAGTTTCTCTCTCTCTCTCTCTCTCTCTCTCTCTCTCTCTCACACACACACACACACACACACACACACACTTACCCTCCATTCCTTCTGGGCTCCGTAAGCCTGGTATGGTTACTCAGATGGGCAACACAGGAGTAAGCCCTGAGTTTCTCACACACACACACACACACACACACACACACACACACACACACACACACACACAGAGCTCCATTCCTTCTGGGCTCCGTAAAGCCCAGTGTGGTCACTCAGGTGGGCAATACAGGACTGTCCTTCCCTTTCCCAGCTTCCTCCGTTAGGACGCCCGCAAGAGGAAGAAGGTGGAGCAAGACGTGGGGATCTGGCCCGAGACACAACAGAAGGGTCGGGGCTTGCCGTGCGTGCCTCTGGCCCCGTCTGAGACCCGTCACCACCCACGGTCGCTGGAGCACAAGGAGAGATCCCTGAGCACACAGCCCCCTCAAAAGAGGACGGGACTCGAGGACCTCGGCAGCACTCACCAAGGAGTCCCAGAACCAGGCCCCGGTCCTCCAAACCTGGCCTTCTCCACCCTGGGCACCCGTGCGGAGAACTGCACCCCCTCTGGCTGGTGCGCCATCAGCCTCAGTGCATCCTCCTCCTCCCAGCAGCCACCGCGGCTTGAACCAGCTACCTGCAAGGCTCAGTTCGGCATTTGGATGGGAGACGGTGCACAAGGGGGTCACGGAAGTGGTTTGAACCACGTAGAAAACAACCCCTCCCCGCCCCGCTCCGGACGGTCCTCGGCATTCCCCGTGGCAGAAGGGGGAAGGCAACAGCCAAGGCGGGTGGGGAAAGGAAGTCCATGTCTGTGGTCCGGGGAAAGAATCCCAGAAGGGGCAACAATCAAGAAGGCCAGTGACAGGCCAGGGGGAAGCGGAGACCCCACCTCACGCCGCAGGAGGCCTGCACTCGGGTTCGGACAGATTCCTCGCCCCGTCCGACCCACGCCCATTCCAGAACATTCCTGGGAGCACGATGTGCGCGGTAAGCACTCTTGCTCGGTTCTTTTAATATGAATCATTTTTAGGGACTTGGCTTGAAGTGCCGCAGAGAGTTCATAAGACGCCGGTCTTTGATCTCTGTGACTCTGCATGTATGTTTTTAAAATTTCTGGAATGCACCCAGGGAGGCAAACTGCTTGACAGAAAACACTATAAATATCCAAATAAATAAATACATACAAACATCTGGAACCCTGATTAAGCACCAAAGTTGTTGGGGTTTTGTTTTGGGCTGGTCGATTTTTTTTTTCTATTATTATTATTTTTGGGAAAGGGAAAAGGGGGAGGGAAAATGCACCAAACAGCATTTTTTAAAATATTTTTTTTTTATGGGGGGAAAAAAAAATTCCTATTCTTTCCGTAGTGACACGAAGGGGCCGTTTCAAAGGCTCGGTCTAGAAGCCACATTGGAAAGGGGAGTGAGGAACAAAACCGCCCGTGAAGAACAGAATTCCAGGCTCTCCCCAACTTCACTGCCGTTTGCTTTTGAAAACGGCCAGTGGTAGATGAGTATCTGCGAAATATTAGTCATTACTTCTAACGACAAAAATAACTCCAGGCAACGGATTCATCTGGAGTTTCAGATGAAGTGTGTGTGTGTGTGTGTGTGTGTGTGTGTGTGTGTGTGTGTGCGCGTGTGTGTGTGCGCGCGTGCGCGTACGCGCACGTGCGTGCAAGCACAGACCTCAGGTCATGACACAATCACAAGCATTAAGGTAGACACTAATGCCGTAGCGGACAGTGGCACTCGCCCACGGGAGCCCCTGGCAACGGGCCCCGCCAGGGGAGGAGGGCTTTGCCCCGGTAATGCCCGACACAGGTCTTGGCTGAGTGAAAACTAGGAGTCAGAGCTACAGAGGTCTGATGTGCTTGAAGAACATCAGTTTAAATAAAATAAAACAAAATAAAATAAAATAAAAGTAATAAAGTGCCGGCCCCCTCCAGGTGCCGTTTCCACCCAGCACCAGTCGTCTGCCCCAGAGAGGGAGTGAGGAAAGGCTGAGAGCTTCAGCAGCGCCCCAAGGAAGACCGCGGCCCCTCCAGGGCTGGGAGGAGGAGCCTCTTCCAGGAGCGGCAGGGAGAGGCCCATGGCTGAAGGCGCTGGCCCTGCATGTGGACGCTGGTTCAACCCGCAGCACTGCCAGGGGTCACTCCTGAGCAGAGAGCCAGGCCCCATGTGCCTTAACCCCTGTACCGTCTCTTCAGCCCCGAGAGAACAATGAAGGCAAATCCATTATTATTATTATTATTGTGGCTGTTATTATTACTGGGCTGGAGCGATAGCACGTGGCCGACCCGGGTTCGATTCCTTTGCCCCTCTCAGAGAGCCTGGCAAGCTACCGAGAGTATCCCACCCAAACGGGAGAGCCTGGCAAGCTCCCCGTGGCGTACTGGATATGCCAAAAACAGGAACAATAAGTCTCACAATGAGACGTTACTGGTGCCCACTCGAGCAAATCAATGAACAAGGGGATGACAGTAACAATGACATTGTTATTATTATTCTCTGGTGTTTTTAGCCACACCTGGAGATGCTTAGGAGTTATTCTGCCCTCAGGAATCATTCCTGGTGGACGCCGGGGACCATACAGGACGCCAGGAATAGAATCCAGGTTGGCCAGATGCAAGGCAAACACCCTACCCGCTGTACTATTGCTCCAGCACTTCCATTTTAGTTGTCTTTTCAAATGTCAGAAAATATTTTATTAACAATTATGGTTTCTGAGCGATAGCACAGTGGGTAGGGCATTTGCCTTGCACACGGCTGACCCGAGTTCGATTCCCCCGCCCCTCTCAGAGAGCCCAGCAAGCTACCTGTGGCATATTCAATATGCCAAAAACAGTAACAAGTCTCACAATGGAGATGTTACTGGTGCCCGCTCGAGCAAATCAATGAGCAACAGGAAGACAGTTTTTGGTTTTGAATTCTAACTCCTCTTGTCCCTTTTCAGAATTTTCTAGAAGCACATTCTCTAGAAAAACCACCAAATTTCAGGGCTGGAGCAATAGCACAGCAGGTAGGGCAGTTGCCTTGCACATTGGCCGACCCGGGTTCAATTCCCAGCATCCCATATGGTCCCCTGAGCACCGCCAGGAGTAATTCCTGAGCGCAGAGTCAGGAGTAACCCCTGTGCATCACTGGGTGTGACCAAAAAAAAAAAAAAAAACCCCACCAAATTTCAAGTCTAGAAGAATGCTCATGAATTGATGTGTGTAACTACCTGTTGGGTCTTTGAAAAAAAGAAAAACCAAAAAAATTCCATTCTTTAATCTTGGATTTCTTTTCTTAAAAATTTTTTTAATTTTTTTGACTCACCATGAGATAGCCCATTACAAAGCTGTTCATGATTGAGTCCCAGTCAGACGGTGTTCCAACACCCACCCCTCCACCAGTGCACATTTCCCAGCACCAGCATCCCCAGTTTCCCTCCCCGCCTCCCCCAAAACTCCAGCCACCTCAGCCTACCTTACATAAAGTACCTTTCTTCTTTTTCTATCTTCTCTCTCTCTCTGATTTCTTAATTTTACATTATAGCCACAGGTGGAGTAATGCATGACTGCTTAAAATCTAGCTTATGTTTGGGGGCGGGAGTGACAGCACAGCAACGGGGACGGCGCTTGCCTTGCATGAATGAGGCTGACCCAGGTTGGATCCCCGGCACCCCATATGGTCCCCCAAGCACCACTGGGAGTCATTCCTGAGCACCGAGCCAGGAGCAACCCCTGAGCATCACTGGGTGTGACCCCCAAAAGTCAAACTTGAAAAAGATTTTGCCATTTGGTCACCTTCCGAGACGGGGTGGGCTATGTTGCATAAGTGCAGTATCAGAGAGGGAGGGGCAAGTCCTTGGAAAGCTCCAGCTGATAATAGATCAAATTCTAGAGGTCACGCTAGAGAAACAGGGCACCTGGCTGGCCGGTGAAGAGCACCTAGTGACGGTCTGAATTTGGGAGGGCAAATCCCTGCTGACATCCGTGGCGCATGCAAGAGCGCGGGAACAGCAGTGCCGCCGTGAGGCCTTCACGCTTCCGAGCTCCGGCAGCTCTGCGGCACGGAGACAGGCGACCAGAGATCCCGCCCGTTAACCCGCCAACGTCAGCACTGAGATCCTGATGACTCACCAGCCCAGCCCCCCCCACTCTCTCTCTCTCTCTCTCTCTCTCTCTCTCTCACACACACACACACACACACACACACACACACACACACACACAAACATATGCTGGTTTGAGCTGGCACTTGTAAGTGGAAACACAAGGCCCGTTAGTGAGTCCACCGGCATGCGTCCTGGAGCAAACCCACGAGCGTGATCACAGCGAAGCAGCACTACTGCCGATCAGGGGAAGATCAGACACAGGCCCTGCCCGCCCGTGGGGAATCGGACGGTCTCCTAATGTCCTCACCTCCTCGAAGCCCAATCCCCGGCTCTTGGCAGCGTCTGTGCTTATCACCTGTCCTGGGCTGGGCACGCTGGACACACACAGGACAGGCTGGCATGGGCTGGCTTTCTCGACTCCCGCCAAGCGGTGCCCAGGGCTCCTGTCTCTTTGCCCAGGGATCACTCCAGACGGGGCTTGGGACCCCCCGTATGTGGGGCTGGGGGTCACACTGGCCTTCACAGCCTCATGCACGGGAAGGTGTCAGGGCTCCTTTCTGGGGCAAATCACAGCGACACCAATGTGTGCTTCCCTGAGAGCCGTGAGGGCACCCCGGGGCTCAGAGACCTCAAACCCTCCATGCAGACCCCCCGGACTCCCCCGCACTCGACCTGACCTCTCCCCCAACCCACCCCCGGCCACAGGCTGCTGTGAGTGCCCCCAGCATCCATCCTGCTTCCTCAAATGCGGGGTAGGGGTGACTCAGAGCCTTCCGGGCGGCTAATCAAGAGGCGACACAATCTGTCAACCTGTCTGTTGACGAGGGACAGGCAGGCTAAGGAGGGCTCAGCAGCGTTCGACCCCAGAGTGGAGCCGTTTTCCCGCATGTGTGAAGCAAACGCACAGCCAAGCACCTGGGTGGCCCGGGCACCAAGCACTGGGCACCGACAAGGGGTTCTTCAGGGTTTGGTTGGAAAAACATCACAAAACCTCCAGAGGGACAGAGAGATTAGGGGGTTAAGGTTCGCACACAGCCTGGCACACCACCAAGCCACTCTGACCCCCAGGCCTCGTCCTGTGTGTGTCCAGCGTGCCCAACTCAGGACAGGCGAGAAGCGCAGACACTGCTAAGAGCCGGGAATAGGGCTTCGAGGAGGTGAGGGCATTAGGAGATCGTCAGATTCCCACGGGCAGGGCCTGGGAGTGTCCGTCCTGGGAAAAGCCCACCTGACGGGTTGGCCAGCAGGAATCCTCCTGGCCCGGCTCTTTCTGGATTCTCGAGGCCGAGCTCTGAACTCAGGAATCACCCTGGGCAGTGATCCAACCCAGGTTGGCCACGTGCAAGGCAAGCGCCATCCGCTGTATTATCGCTCCGACCCCCCCGCCCCCAGGGGCTAATTGTGGCAGCCCAGGGCTGCTTTTGTCTCCGAAGGCAACGCCAGGAACAACTCCAGAGCACTGGGTAGAACCCGGAGCACTTCCAGATGTGACCGCACCCCCCACCCAACTCAAAGAAAAACAAGACTATCAAAATATAGAGGACAGGGGCAGGAGAGACAACGCAGGGCTGGAGGTGCTGGCCAGGCATACAGTGGACACTAGTTCTACCCCGAGCCTCCAAGCACAGCCAGGAGTGACCCCCAAGCAACCCGCCTCCAGAAAAAAGAACCAAGACAAAACCTCACGGCTCTAGGTCCCCCGAATGGCACTAAGGAGAGTTGGGGAGAGCATGAAACCTGCCGTGATGCAGCTGACCTGGGTTCGATCCCCAGCATCCCATATGGTCCCCTGAGCCTGCCAGGACTCCCGAGTGCAGAGCCAGGACTGAGCCCTGAGCATCGCCGGGCGTGCGCCCCCCCACCCCAATACACACACACACACACAGAAATGTCATGGCCACAGTGCAGCCCGTTATCAAGGCCAGCAGGCGTCTCCGCGCTGGTCTGGCGCCATTCACGAGAGCCAAGCGCGGGAACCCGGGGAAGTGCCATCCAAGGGTGAACGGAGCCAGGAGCTGCGACCGGTATGCAGTGGGGAAGATGCCGCGGCCGGAGAGACACCTGCTGCTTGCGACAGCATGGAGGGTCCTCAAGGACGCCCCTCAGTGTGAGTCAGAGAAGAAAGTCGAGTGTGGGTGATCGCTCTTAGCGGCCTGTTGGACAACACCCTCGAGAGAGCAGAAGGCTCCAGGGTGAGGGGCAGGTGCTGGCGAGAAGGGAGAGGGCGGGGGAGGGAGAAGAGAAAGTGAGAGAAGAGAGAAGAGAAAGAGAAGAGAAAGAGAAGAGAAAGAGAAGAGAAAGAAAGAAGAGAGAAGAGAAAGAGAAGAAAAAGAAGAGAGGGGGGCTGGAGCGATAGCACAGCATTTAGGGCGTTTGCCTTGCACGCAGCAGACCCGGGTTCGATTCCCAGCATCCCATAGGGTTCCCTGAGCACCGCCAGGAATAATTCCTGAGTGCAGAGCCAGGAGTAACCCCTGTGCATCGCCAGGTGTGACCCAAAAAGAAAAATAAAAGAGAGAGAGGAGAAAGAGAGAAGATAGAGAAGAGAAAGGGAGAACAGAGAGAAGAGAGACAAGAGAGAGGAGAGAGAAGAGAAAAAAAGAGAAAGAGAAGAGAAGAGAAAGAGAGGAGAGAAGAGAAAGAGAGGAGAGAGAGACAGAGTGTGTGTGTATGAGAGAAGGCAGATCCGGCCGTGCATCAGGCCAAACCCAGGCTGCTCCCGGGTGCCACATGCAGTGAGTGCCCTGAACCCCGCCAGGATGAGGCCTGAGAGTAGAGCCAGGGGCCAGCCCTGAGCACCACCAGTCATGGCCCCAAATACGTAAATAAATGAAATGAAATGAATGAATGTCCTGGAGGCGCAGCACAGAGCACAAGATTCAGACTAGAAGGCTGTCAGATAAACACGGATCTCGCCTACAGGCGGGACGGGACGAAGGACAGCGGACACGCATCCCCACCGCTGCAGCCCCCGGGGTCGCCATCAGGCTCGTCTCCAGGGACGACACGGGCCCCTGGTGACGGTCTCTTCAGAGCCCGGAGCCCTGGGAGGAGGCTGAGGGGGGCTCGCCCCGAGTTTCAGAAACCGTGACTGTCCTGCCGGATGCAGGGCTGCCCCCTTCCACGCCAACCCCCACCCCCTGTCCAACATTCCGGAACTCACTCATTTTCACCTGCTCAATCCTTCTGAAAACTGCTAAAGAAAAAAAAAACTTCTTGTGAACGCTGGGAACGCAGCATAGGGAAGGCAAAAGGCCAAGCCTGAGACGCTCTCCTGCCTCGAGTTTCGCCACCTCAGACCGGAATTTATCTACCCACCCGACTGAACGCACCGCTCCATGACCGCATGTGTGATGGATTAGATCACGCACGTTTTCCGGTGGACGGGAGAAGCGTTCTTACGTTGTGAAAACCTTTGTTTTGACAAATAAATTCTTGAGGTGCCACCTAAAGAATATCCCGGGGGCTAGAGGAACAGCACAGCGGGGAGGGCGTTTGCCTTGCACGTGGCCGACTCGGGTTCGGTTCCCAGCATCCCATATGGTCCCCTGAGCACCCCCAGGGGTGATTCCTGAGTGCAGAGCCAGGAGTAACCCCTGTGCATCACTGGGTGTGCCCCAAAAAGCAAAAAAAAAAAAAAAATCCCAGATTCGAGTTCTCCACAGTAAGGAAACGAAACCCGCTGCTCAACAGCCTCGAAGCTTCCGTCCGCTGAAGAGCGAGGGGTGTGCTGAATCTCAAGACGTGCCCCGGAGGAAGGGGTTGCCACAGTGTCTGGAAAGGTCCACGGGGAATGCAGGAGGCAGCCTCTGCCTCCCGCATGCAACACTCCCGGCACACAGTGGCATATGGAGATGTTTAATAAATGCGGCGTTGTCATCTGTATGCTGATTAGTGATCTGGGGCCATCGGTTCTTTAATTTTCAATTACAGGCCTCATATCTCCAGGGTCCCACCCCCATGCAAACAAACAAATGATGGGGACACGAACAAGACAGCTGGGCCAGGTGGGGGGTGGGGACGGGGCTCTGGAGGCAGAGAGGGTCGTGCTGGATTTCTTGCTGTTATGCTGCTATTTAAGACGAAGCGAAGGGCTAGAGAAAGGACAACGGCTGGGGCGCTGGCCTTGAACGCGGCTGGACCAGGTTTGATCCCTGGCATCCCACTACCAAGAGTGGATCCCTGAGCACAGGGCCAGGAGTAAGCCCTGAGCACTGCTGGATGGATGTCGGTTCAAAAAAAAAAAAAAAAACCAGAAAAGAGAGAAAGAAGCTCATGGAAGCGACAGTATTTTGCTAAGTCTAAGCTGTCAAATGAATTTACGATATTGCTATAAAATGACGGGACAGAGGGAAGCACTCCAAACTTCTTATCCTCCGGGCTGATTTTCAGTTTGATAGGGAGGCAGGTCCTGCCCGGGTTTGGAAAAGCTGGTCGGGTGGGAGATTCTGCACCCTCTAAGGTGGCAGGGAAAGTCAGATTCATAAAACTTTCAAGTTTTTTACAAATGAGCTGTTGGGAGTTTTCTTCTCCTTTTTTTTTTTTAAATCAAATTATCACCACTTGAGTACTACACGATGGCAGGCTCTGTGGATTTCAGAGTGGCAGGGCCTTGGCAGATAGGACTTGAATTCTAGGGTGCAGAACAAGTCGGGGGCTCCCAGGCTGAGGACCCTCAGAACAGGTGGACAGGTAGCAAACTCCCACAGGGTGAACTCCGCCGTCTATTTTCAGGCGAGGGCTGTCCACCCAGAAATGTCTGGCATTGACATTGCTCATTTATTCATGCTCGCTGAGCACAGGTACCCCGAAGAGCTGGAGCTAATTGGGTTTATAATTCCTGCAGCTGCCGTAAAAAAATATATAATCTACAGTTTCGAAGAAGGAACTCCAAATCGCATTCTCTTTCCAAGCTGCTTTAGGCATATTCTGTGCTCGAGGAGGGTTGGAACTATCAGAATGTCCATCTGCTAGAATGCAGAGGCGCTGCCGGGAATTAACTGGCGCAAGCAAACCGCCGAATGCCTCTAAAAAACATCCCATGAATAAAATTTGGAGGCTCCACAATCTTAAACTGTCTGAGGTCAACTTCAGCTCTCACTGATGCAATTTGTCAATTTTTTTTTTCGTGCGTTTTGGGAAAAGGTGAATGGAGAAGTACTGCATTTTGACCAGTTGACACATTTAAATTGATGATTAATAATAACAACAATAATAATAATAATAATATAATAATAATAATAAAAGTTCCTGCTACTTCTCTAAGAAGTCTCTACTTCCTGGAACAATTTCAAAGTCCCATGGACACAGAACTTATTTCACAAAATTTCAAACTGTCTTTCCTTAATTACACAATAGACTTCTGTAATAAACTTCAGCCGTATCACTTTCAAACAAGAAGTGAACCAGATGTTGGTGCTTCTATGCAAAATCGGAGCGCTCATTGTTGAGCCAAATTGAATTAAAATGAACCCGGGGATGAAGCTAAGCCCCGTGGAGAAGAGAAACAAAAACAAAACAAGCCAACAATCAGGGAACACGCTGTCGCGTCCGCGCTGTGGCACGCGGCTCGTGGCCCTCGACCCGCTGCCCCCCCCCCCCCGGCATCTGGGAAGGCACAAGCCCCCAGCCCCTCG
Organism: Sorex araneus; assembly: GCF_027595985.1. NCBI lineage: Eukaryota > Metazoa > Chordata > Mammalia > Eulipotyphla > Soricidae > Sorex > Sorex araneus. Next base: position 287,982,806 of record NC_073302.1, read on the forward strand.
CCCCCATTGTTTCACCAAAGTGAGCTACACCCAGGGCAGCGAGTAGGAAGAGAGAAAACCCTGAAACTTCCACCGCATCCCTCTCGGGAAAACCCCCGGCCCTGTGCTTGGCCTAGGTGCCGTTTTGTTCTTCTTCATTTCCTTAGTAGGGGCTGGTAAGGGGCCACATCCAGCAGTGCTCAGGCTCTACTCCTGGCTCTGTGCTCGGGGATCACCCTGGCGGTTCTTGGAGCCCACGTGGTGTACGGAAATGGAACCAGGGTGGACCCCGTGCCAGGCCGGCACCTCCCGCTGTTTTCTCACTCCAGGCCTGCCGGGTGGTCATTAGACAAGGGAGCAGGCAAGATAGCACAGGGGTGGGGGGGGGCATTATTATAGCGCTTGCCTTGCATCCTGCTGAGCTGGGTTCGAATCCCTGGTGCTACATACGGTCTCCTGGGCACCGAGCCAGGAATGGCACCTGAGCATTGGTGTAACCCAGATTTGATGCCCCCCAACCCCCCACCCCCGTCTGAAGCACCATAGCCCAGAAGAACAAGCTTGGTACATCCTTGGTCTCTTAGGCAGGGTGGTTCATTGGGCAGAGAGAGGGAAGGGAGGGGGTCTGCGTCGTGATGACGCTGGAACGCGCCTCCTGGCGGGGAGAGTTTAGAGTTGGCCCTGAGAGTTGGCGCAAGGTCGCTATTGCCTGAGGCGGAAGGAGAGCAAACCTTGGGCCACTCTATTTGCAGGTGCACCTTCGAGCTATTTGTCTCTGACATCCCACAGCAGGAAGCACTCAGGTGTGACAAGCTCCAAAAGAGAAATGTTTGGTTTTTTTTTTAACTGTTTGGGTCACATCCGACGATGCACAGGGGTTACTCCTGGCTGATGCACTCAGGAATTATTCCTGGCGGTGCTTGGAGTATGGGACACTGGGAATCAAAACTGGGTCAGCCGCATGCAAGGCAAACGCCCTACCTGCTGTGCCAATATTGCTCCAGCCCCAAGAGAGAAATGTCTTGTGAAGAGAGGGTACAGAGGTCAGACAGCTGCCTTTCAGCCTGCGAGACCCAGCTTGAGTCCCTAATGGTGCCCTGAGCACAGGGCCAGGAGTAGCCCCCGAGCACCACCCAGGAAACCCCAAACAAAATGCCTCTCACCCCATCCCACACCCCCCACTGCTGAGAATAACTGTGCTCCGTCACGAAGCCCCGGGACTGTGGCAGGGCTGCCCCGAGCTTCCCACACTGTGTTCTTGGGAGACCGGATGCAGGACACCGAAACTACACCTGACTCCCTGTCCAGAAAGGGTTTCAAGACAGTCACCAACTGTTGTTTGTTCAGTTGGTTTTGGGGCCACGCCAGGCAGTGCTCACGGATTACTCCTGGTTCTGGCGGGGCTCAGGGGGGTCCGACCGGTGTTGGGGGTTTCAAACTCAGATTGGCCACGTGCAAGACAAGTGCCGTAGCCACACTCATCCCATCTCGTGGGTCCCTGTTCAGCAATTTTGATGAGCAAAATGCTCTCCTGGGACCCAAATCTCAATACTGGCCATCAGAACTATTGGGGGGGGGGGAACAGAGGTGAAAGAGGAGCCAGATTTAACAAGAAAACAAGTTAAGTGAAAAAAAACCAGTGGGGCTGGAGCAGTAGCACAGCGGGTAGGGCGTTTGCCTTGCATGCAGCTGACCGGGTTCGATTCCCAGCATCCCATATGGTCCCCTAAGCACCGCCAGGAGTAATTCCTGAGTGCAGAGAGCCAGAAGTAACTCTGGTGCATCACCAGGTGTGACCCAAGAAGCAAAAAAAAAAAGAGAGAAAGAGAGAAAAATAAAAAGAAAAAGAGTTGATCCCATTTACACTTGTTTGAACATAAAATGCCAAAGCTTTACTTGGGTAAAGCAAAAGGCCCTGGGGAAGGGCAGGGGGAGAGACAGGAGCACGAAGCTTCCAGCACCCAACCTCCCCCAGGAAAGGAGATCTGAGTGCTCAGAGAACCTGCCTCTGACATCCAGAGACCCAACCGTGAATGACCGAATTTAAAAGGTGCCTATTAAAAATAGGGGGTGGGGGCCACAGCAGGAGCTGCAGCTGCAGGATGGGGGCCGGGGGCAGGGGTGGGAGACGGAACCGGTGGCGGGACCCATGATGGAACACTGTATGTCACAAACCTAGCCATGAATAACTTTATAATTCACAGTCCTTTCATGAGATAAAATATTGACAAAAAAAGAAAGAAAGAAAAAGTCTGGCTTCAAGGTGCTGGATAGTATAGCGGGGAGGGCATTTGCCTTGTACGCGGCCAACCCAGGTTCAATCCTCAGCATCCCATAGGGTCCCCCGAGCACCACGAGCGATTCCTGAGTGCAGAGCCAGGAGTAAACCCTGAGCATCACCGGGTGTGACCCAAAATGAAAACAGAAAAAAGTCTGGTCTTTTTTTTCTTTTTTCTTTTTTCTTTTTCTGGGGCCAGGGTGACAAGACAGTGGGGAGGGCGCTTGCCTTGCATGTCGCTGTCCTAGGTTCAATCTCCGGCACCCCAGAGGGTCCCCCGAGTCTGCCAAGAGTGATCCTTGAGCACAGAGCCAGGAGTTAAGCCCTGAGCACTGCCGGTGTGTTCCCTACCCCCCTACCCCCCAAAAGAAAGAAAGAAAGTCTGGCCTCGAGAGTAATTCAAAGCTTCTTCATTTGATCTCCAGAACTCCCTAACAGAAGAGTGAAATCTACTGCTCGGATCTAAAGCCTTGACGATCTGTTAATGAACAGGAGCTCGTCTGATGAGACGATAACCCTCCGTGGGTCTGGGTGCTCCAGGTGCGCCCTTTCATGATTCTGGCTACCTATGTCAATGACTATTTATTTCATCTTGAGCCCAAGGAAGAACTCTCTTCCAGTCACCCGATTACTCATTCCCATGACACGCATGCTCGTTCTCCTTTGATTTACAGGGCCATGTCAAGACGAAACTTAAACTCTGGCACTCAAAAAGGGAAAAACGTCTGTCCGCAATGCGGGCAGGCGTCACTCAACTCTCCTGGACTCCTCTGCCAGGCCAAGTAACAGGGAGAAGAGTTAAGGGGAGCAGGAGACAGAATTCTAAGATGGAAGCATTACTGCCTGCTCCCAAGATGATAAGGAAAACCAACTTCAGAAAAGGCAAAGTTTGGGGCTGGAGCGATCCACAGCGGGTAGGACGTTTGCCTTGTAAGCGGCTGACCCGGGTTTGATTCCCAGCATCCCATACGGTCCCCTGAGCACCGCCAGGAGTGGTTCCTGAGTGCATCACCAGGTGTGACCCAAAAAGCAAAAAAAAAAAAAAGGCAAATTTTAATGACATTGGGTCATGTGGTCACCCATAAGAGAGAAAGTAAAATTCAAAAATAATGACTACATACCAAAAAACAAGCACCCCCATTCCATCCTTGTTCTATTTCTCAAATATTTAAAGGGAAGGAGGGGCTGGAGCAATAGCACAGCAGGTAAGGCATTTGCCTTGCACATGACCAACCCGGGTTCCATTCCCAGCATCCCATATGGCCCCCTGAGCACCGGCAGGGGTCATTCCTGAGTGCAAAGCCCCCTGTGCATCACCAGGTGTGGCCCAAAAAGCAAAAAAAAAAGGGGGGGGGAGGAAAGAAAGAACCAGACACCCACGTTTCTTTCTAGACTGCGGGAAACCCCCAGAACCCAAGGCTGGGAGAGAGGGTCCCAGAAAAACTCACAGACACACACAAGTCACAATGCAGCACAGACAGAAGTGAGCACCGGTTTCGTGTCGTGCCACACCTGCCCATCTCCCTGCCGTCCGCGTTGACGCCACCATCAAACCGAGTGATGGAGATCACTCATCCCGTCACACTCACGTGTCCTGAAGACTCCCGCTGCAAGTTCAGAGTGACGTGGCTAACCAGGCATCCCTTGTGCTCAGAGAAGCCGGCCCCAGGACGCAGGCTGCAAAGCCAGCAGGGCTGAGGAGCAGGCTGGCACTTAAACCACCCTGGTTCGGCAGTACAGAGAGGAGGGCATCTGCCGTGCACACAGCTGATCAGGGTTTGATCCCCGACGTCCCGTAGGGACCCCGAGCACTGCCGGGAGTCGAGTGCAGAGCCAGGAGTAACCCCTGAGCATCACTGGGTGTGACCCAAAACAAATAAAATAAACCAGAGTTTGTTCCGGTTGTTCTTCCTACCCAGGACCGACCTGGAGGTGAACTTGGGGGGGTGTTGATCGACCCTGACTATATAGTTTTAATAAAGTCTTGACAAAGGTTCTTCAACCCATTGCAAGTCAATGACTGACTTTGCACCTGTTCAAGAGGATGCAACCTGTGCCCACCTGGCAGAACCCATTAAAATGCAAATACATGGGGCTGGAGCGGTAGCACAGTAGGTAGGGCGTTTGCCTTGCACACAGCCCAACCTGGGCTCGATTCCCAGCGTCCCATATGGTCCCCTGAGCACTGCCAGGAGTAATTCCTGAGTGCATGAGCCAGGAGTAAAACCTGTGCATCACCAGGTGTGACACAAAAGGCAAAACAAAACAAAACAAATGCAAAAAAACCCAAAAACAAGGCGGGTGAAGAGAAGGGAATGGGAATATTCTAGAACAAAGCGAGAGGTCCAATGATAGCCTTCTAGTTAAGCCCAGTATCTTAATCAGCCTCCACTCCAGATGGAATGGGAAGCGGGCCGTCTCTCTCCCCAATATAGGGTTTCTATCTGAACACCTCAACAGTTCATTCTGGTTTTGACGGGAAAGACGCCGACAAGACGAGAGACCACTCCGTGACACGATTCACGGAGGATGGCAGCCACTGCCAAAGGCCTGGGGCACCAGAAAGACAAGCAGGATGCACAAGAAGCACCCCAGGGACACCGTGACCTCCCTTTGCTTCCCTGCTCAGCTCTGCAGAGAGGGATCTCAGGCTCCCGACACCCGCCCAAGGTCAGAGGGCATCTGAGCACGAGGCGAGTTTGCTAAGCAATGGGGCAGAGTCTGCTGTGAACCGGAGATGAGGATTTCTCTTTTTCCTTTTCAGCGTTTTGGGTCACACGGGCTATGCTCTGGGGTTCACTCCTGGTTCTGCACTCGAGAATCACTCCTGGCAGTGCTCAGGGAATCTTCAAGAAACTGGAGCACTCTGGTTTCCAAAATTCTTCTCGCCCTCCGGCTGGACTGATCCCACTTGGAGAACGGTTTGTCATGAGGTTCCAAAAGAGAACATGTTTGTGGAGCGTGCAGAACACCAACGCCCACCAGTTAGGTCACTAATTATGACAAAGAAACACAGGGCCTCGGAGATGTCTCCGAGCACGGGGGCATAAGCTTTGTCTTGGGCAGGACACCTGGGCTCCATCCCTGGTACCACAGTCGGTGACCCGCCACTGTCCAGCCTGAGCGGGAGCAAAGGGACCCCAGCATTCCCAGGGTGTCGCCAAAACATGAAGGCCAGAGTGGTGACATTCAAAACCTATTGTATCTTTTTATCTTTTGCGTTTTGGGGTCACATTTGGTGATGCTCAGGGCTTACTACCAGTTCTGCACTCAGGAATTACTCCTGGCAGGGGCTCGGGGGAACCATATGGGATGCCGGGGATTGAACCCTGGGTCAGCCACATGCAAGCAAACGCCGTACCCACTGTGCTATCACTCCGCCCCCTTAAACTTTCTTCTTTAAAAGAAGAAACATCTTCCTTCTATAAAGAAGAAAAAAGAGAGAGGGTGGAGTGATAGCACAGCGGGTAGGGCGTTTGCCTTTCACACAGCCGACCCGGGTTTGATTTCCAGCATCCCATATGGTCCCCTGAGCACCACTAGGGAGTAATTCCTGAGTGCAGAGCCAGGAGTAACCCCTGTGCATCACTGAGTGTGACACAGAAAGCAAAAAAGGGAAAGAAGAAGAAAAAAGACAGAGAGGGTAGAGTTGTGCATGTAGATGATGGTTATTCTAAATGAGTGAAAAGGCCCCTTTAAAATTGTTTTAATTAAAAACTGTATGAGAGACAGACAGACAGAGAGAGAGAGAGAGAGAGAGAGAGAGAGAGAGAGAGAAGAAAAATGCCTGCCAAGAGGCAGACGGGGGGTGGGGGGGAGTGACGGGAGGGAAACTGGGGATACTGGTGCCGGGAAATGCAGACTGGTGGAGGGACGGGTGTTAGAACACTGTATAACTGAACCGAATCATGAACAGCTTGGTAAAGGTCGATCTCACAGTAATTCAATTGAAAAATATTGTATTGAGATTCAGTGGTTTACAATGCTCCTAATAATGGTTTCTCATGCACATAATTCCAGCACCACACCCATCACACCCTCCCTCTCCAAAGGAACCCCCCCTTCCCAATTCCATTGTGTGGATCAGTTCTCCACAGTGTCACTTTGTGCGATCCCTCCCTCCATCCCTCCCTCCATCCCTCCCTCCATCCCTCCCTCCCTCTCTCTCTCTGCCTTGATCATTCTGCATGTGTCCCTTCCTTCTGACTGACTTCACGCCACATGATACCCTCTAGTTCTATCCATGTTCTGCAAATGGCATAATTTTGCTTTCTTGGTATCGTATTCCAGACTGAAGCGATAGCACAGCGGGTAGGGCATTTGCTTTGCACGCGGCCGTCCCGGGTTCGATTCCTCCGTCCCTCTTGAAGAGCCCGGCAAGCTACCGAGAGTATCCCACCCACATGGCAGAGGCTGGCAAGCTACCCATGGTGTATTTGATATGCCAAAAACAGGAACAACAAGTCTCACAATGGAGACGTTACTGGTGCCCGCTCGAGCAAATCGATGAGCAATGGGACGACAGTGAGACAGTTCTGTATCCCAATGTATATACACACCACTCCTTGATCTATTCACCTGTACTTAGGCATCTGGGTTGTTTCCATTATCTTGGCTATTGTACTAAGTGCAGCACTGAACATAGGTGCAGGGTTAGGAAAACGCAAATCAAAAAGGCCCCCTCTTTGCCGAGTAGAAACCCGGAGCCAAAAGAAGTGGCCGGCACGGCCGCTCACAGCCTCACGGGGGCTGGTGCAGCTCAGGCCCAGGCCCAAAAGCAGTTTGGAAACACCACATAGTTTGTGCGGATGGATGCGTGCCTTCTCTTTAACTCACACAGGCGTATTACTTGAAACCGGTAAGACGACGAGGGTACCAAGTATTCAATCACCAACTGGGGTACCAAGTATTCAACCACCAACTGGGGTACCAAGTATTCAACCACCAACTGTTCTCCAGGCACAACTTAACCCTAAGTAAGTACTAGAGGCCTCGGTCAGGCCTTGCCAAGCAAACGGGACACCCAGAGCCTTGCTTTGTCTCTTGCCCTGACCCGGCTTCAAAGATGTGACATGCGCATGGTTTTCTCTGCCTGTCCAGCCCTACCAAAAGCAACGGGCAGTAAGCTAGTTAGTAGAATCTAGCAAAGTCTCGGACAGAAAATTTCAGGGAAGACCCCGGTTTGGTATAAGCAAGAACAAGACCATATCTCTTAATTCGACTCCAACACTGTGAAGTAAGATTATTGCTGAGAGCATAGTGGGATTCCAGGGAACCCAGCTGGGTCAGCTGCCCCCAGGCCAGCGCCCTCCCGCTGTCCTCTCTCTCTCCGGACCCGAGGAGGGGACACTGAAATGGCAACAGCTGGATGACCACGGCCCATGTCCCCTAAGACAATACCAAGTGGCGCTGCTCAGAAATGAGGGTGCTGCCAGTGTCCCCCAGGGCTCAGAGAGCTGCAGGCTAAGCTCAGGCCAAGGGGCACTCACACCACAGCCATGCGCACTGCCCATGTGTCTGAACACGCCTGGACATGCATGTACCCACCATTCAATCATGGCGGAGGCACGACTGGAGCGTGTACCCCCAAAGCCACATGCTCTAAGCCGCCTGAGACCGGTGGTCTGTGATGCTGAACACAGCGTGGCCTCCCCCTCCTTCCATCTTCCTACAGGACCATCAGAATCCTGTCCCTTCCTCTGCGACTCAATCATCAGGAGAAAACAAGAGCGCCATCAAGAACGTTCCCGAGAGATTACCAATGTAGAGCAAAAGGGTGCATGCAGTGTTTGCCAGTGGGAGACAAGTGCTAAAATAATTGCCTGGGTAGAGACGACTGACAGAAAACACAATGGTGATCAAATATATGTAACTATGTAACTATTTAAACGGAGAACAAAGGCTTTTATGATACTATTAGCGACAAATGAACAACTCCCATAAAATATGACTTAATATCACCCAGATAAGAATTTAAGTACACATAACCATTGTGATCTGAAAAAAAAAAAAACACATTATTTTTAATATATGACAGCCCGACAGGATTTAATTACCACACCTACTTCAAACTATTAGCTGGTGCATTCAAACCTGCAAAAATAATATTTATGTGGCTATTGAGAATCATCAGGATTGATGCAATCTTTTGTGCACTGCCCTTTCTACAGGCACTTGCGTTTGTTATTATTAACAGGGGGAAAAAAATGAAAGGGGAAATGTGTGTTTTTGTTTTGCAACAAAGCTTTTCTGATGATGACTAACTTCTTCCTTTGAACGCAGAAAGCCTCTTAAGCTAACTAATGTACATATAAATATGTTCTGGGCTGGGGGGAGGGCGGGGAGGGGATGTGTCGGAGGTCTGCCAGGACTGGAAGCAACCTGGGCAAGACGAGTCTTTGGAGAGCTGTCAGGACGGCTGTTATTTTTATTCTCCGTTTCTTCCAGCTCGTCTGCTCTCAAGGAAGAAAAACCCGAGTTGCTTTTGGCTGCATCCACCACAGATCTCACTTGAAAGCAAGTGCTTTGAGTGATCGGGCATGAATGGGCCAATGATCCATTTTCCAGCAGTATCTCCGCCGTACATGGACGTCGGTGACGAATGATGACACGGGAGAAATATTTTAACACGCAGCCTTGCCTTGTAAATCGGCTGAATGATGCTGTGTCAAAACAACACCTACCATAAATCAGAGGTTTTAGGACCCGTATTTCTTGTTCGAACATGCTACCCGCTCGGCGCAGCCACTTGTGAGAACAGGCAGAGATTAATGTGTGCTAAGCCAAACCGTCTTACTGCTGAACTGACGGAGCTATAATTTAACAGGCCTATTATCGTCGAGGTGATTTTTGACAGTGCTGAAATATTATACCTGTTAAAAATGGGCATTCAGGACTAACTCCAGTGGTCACTGAGACTGAATAAACAGAGAGGTGCCCCTGCAATTAGCCAGCCTCCCGACGGGTGACTCTCTCCTGGAAGGCAGCGGGATGTTGACGGTGGATTCTACACAAACGGGCAAGCCGGGTGCTTTTTTGGAGACTGCAGAGACCAAGCTACCTTTGCTTTGGGTTCCGTTTTTCACTCCCTCCATGAATGACAAGGCCACGCGCCCCGAAAGTTCAGGAGTCCCTTCTGCGACTCAGGAAACGTTCTCTGTCCGTCTGTCCATTCGTCCGTCTGTCCGTTCCTCCATCCGTCCATCCATCCCGCCCCTCACCACCGAGCCATTCTCCGCTCCCACGTGCTACACTCCCCGACTCGGGTATTTCGTGTTTGGGAACTCCGTCCACAGGACCTCTTTGCCCAATCTGTTAGCGTGGAGGAGGTTTTGTTTTCGTCTATTTTGGTTTTGTAGCCACACCTGGAGGTGCCGAGGATCAAAGCCCGGCGCCCGCTAGCTCGCCGTCTGGGCTCCCTCCTGCCCCGAGCCGTCTCTCTGGCCCTAGGGTGGGGATTCACGTTACCAGGGATTTTCTCTTTCCTGATAAAGGAAAGAGACCAGAGCGTTTGTCTCAAACTCCAGTGCAACCCGTCTTGCTCCGTGTATCGATGATGGGAATAAAAACACACAACTTCCCAAATTACTGATTCTTTTTAAAAAAAAATAGGGATTTAGGAAAACAAACAACCAAACACGAGGCTTTAAGGGACAGGGAAATAGTACGGTGGGGAGGGCATTTGTCTTGCACACAGCTGACTGGTGTTTGATTCCCGGCATCACAGAAGGTCCCCAAGACCGCAAGGAGTGACCCCTGAGTACAAGAGTAAGCCCTGAGCACTGCCGGGAGTGGCAAGAAAAAAAAAGTGGGGAAGGGGGTTATTTAGTCCTAACTGAACTTGATTTGTAAAGGAAAAACTCTCCCACTCCCACTCTCACTCTCGTTGTCTCTCTGTCTCTGTCTCTCTCTCTCTCTCTGAAATTAGTTCTCTGGAATCAACACCTTGGGCCAATATTCACTTTGTAATTCTCTGAGAGAACTAAAAGAAAAACAAAACAAGCCCAAACCCCACTGGGCGTCACCGGCAGCTCTGTTCCTTGAAGCCAAATGAACAGATGAAAAGCGAATAAACAAATATTTGTCTGGAACCCACCGCGGTCCCTGCTCTCGGCCAAGTTTTTATGTCACCGTGATGAGGCAAGAAAAGACAGGACGACACTGCGCTCATCTTCCGAATGAAAAGCAAAACAACGGTGCTACGCTCAGAGCTGACGGGGGCCGGGGGGCCAGGGTGGGGCGGGGCGGAGGATGCAGCCCCCCAGCTTGGGAGGGAAAGCGGTACTGTGCATCCCACCCATCTCCGCGCCAGGAATGACAACACCACCGGGGTGCCAGCCACTCGCCGCCTGCTCAGGGGCCACGTGAGAAAGCGCGGGCCGAGGAATCCAAAGGAGAGGATGGCTCAGTGCCCCCAGCGCCCGCCCAGCGAGCCTGAGACCGAGAGTTCGATCCCCTGACCGCCCACATGCGCCAAGCTAGGATTCTTAGGCCTCGGGCTCGGGGACCCCCGAGTCACAAGAGAGTCTGACGCTCACAGCCGCCGACAAACACTAAGGCCGAGTGTGCACGCACGACTATCAGCCTCGACTCTGCAACCCCAGATAGCACAACCACCCCCCCTCCCCCAGGGACAGGCATGGGAGGGAGCAGGGGAATCGGACGGAATTGGCACGGGACGCCCGGTGCTCGGGGAAAAGGCCGCCTCTCCCCTGGTGGGCGCGCGTCTCGGGGAAGCCACGGAGAGGGGCTGAAAGGCCTAGAGACACGCCACACCCCGCACCGGCCCTGGGCTTCGGAACAAACGGGATTTCCGAGAAGGCTCTGAGGTGGCAGCCACCTGGACTGGGCAGGAAGTCGCCCGCCTGGCACTGGGGCCCTGCCATAACGCGGCGCACGCTGCCCTCTGGTGCCAGGCACGGGGATGGACGCCGGAGTGATGGTTCCCACAGCCGCCCGCCCTTCCTTCCCCCCCCCCCCCCCGGGGACTTGCTGATGACCTGGGATGTCCCCTACTCCCTCCCACCCCCCAGTGGGCTGCAGGTGGCGATCTGAGACAGGGGGTGGGCGGGAAGGGGGGGGCACACGTGGAGCAGACCAGGAGCACCGGAACACGGAGGCCACCAGCAAACATACAGGTGGGGCCGGGTGGGACCCCCCCCCCCCCAACCCCGGCAGCTGACATGAGTAATGCCTTTATCCAAATGCCATAAAGGAGGAAGGGCGCGGCCAGAGACAGAGGTGGAGGAAAGGACAGGCAGAGAGGAGAGGGACACTGGGTCCTGGGGGCTGAGGAGGTGGGACGGCAGCGTCTTGCACACAGCAGAGCGGGTTCAATTCCTGACACCCCCCCGAGTCCCCACAGCGGGGAGCCCTGAGCACCACTGGGATGGCGAGACAGCAAAACGAAAGGGGGAGGGGTAACAAAAAGGGGGAAAATGAGTTTTTGCTGTTTACAGGCGACACAGTGTCAGATTCCAATCTTACCCCCATGGCTCATGCCCCGGTTTTTTGGTTTTTTTTGTTTTTTTTTTTGTTTTTTTGCTTTTTGGGTCACAACCCAGCAATGCTCAGGGGTTACTCCTGGCTTTACACTCAGGAATTACTCCTGGCGGTGCTTGGGGGACCATATGGGATGCAGGGGATCGAACCTGGGTCGGCCGTGTGCAAGGCAAACACCCTACCCGCTGTGCTATCGCTCCGGCCCCTCATGCCCCGGTTATTAAGGACCCTCAGGTGGGAGGGGTTGGGTGACTGGCACGAAGAGAGAAAGGCCATGCACCCACACCCTCGCCCGCCTGCAGGACTACACGGAGAGCAACTCAGACGGAGCCAGGGCCGCCTGGGAGACCCACTCTCGGGGTCCCCGGTCCACGCTGCAGGCCGAGTTGGGAGAGCACCGGGCTGCAGGGACCTCGGGACCCCCGGGGAAGGCCGGGTGCTCTACAGCAGCGACAGGGAGAGTGAGGGATGGAGAAAGTGCTCCCGGGTCTAAGGAGGAGAGCGGGAAACGAGGGCCCACGGGAGGGCCACAAGGGAGGGCAGTGACCGCCCAGAGCTGACGTTCCCACGACACATGTCACTGAGAATTTTCTGGCCGTGACATGCCTCAAGGAGGGGACTCTGAGCGACCGCCACTAAAGCAGGCCGGGCAGCAGAGTGGGCAGCTACATCCTTCCCTACCTCAGAACCCAAAGGTACCCAGGACTCGGTGCTCATAGGAGGGCCCCAACTCTGGGTCTCACCAAACGAGCTGCGGGTGACCAGGCCCAAGAAGAGCAATAAACGTGCCCCCCCACTCCGCGCATCCCACCCCCCAATCCCTGAGCAAGCAGCTTGGAGACGCAGTCTCTGGCTCACTCGGGGTGGGATGTGACAAGGGACCCACTGTCCATGCAACGATGGCATTTAGCAGCACACAGACGTGAGTGGACACACTCCTGCCCGCTCCGGCGGGGGGGGGGGGGCCACAAGCGGATATACAGGGCTCGGAGGAGCTGCCTCGGTGGGTGGGAAGCCTGCTGGACACGCATGAGGACATACGTTTGACATGCAACTCCTCCCCTACCCCCGCACCCCATCCCTGAGTGCCCACCCAGGTACTGCTGGGGTGACCCCTGACCCTACCTGGGTGCCAAGCCCAGGTGAGTGGCACCACGGAAGGGGAGACTCCCCACACGACAAC